>NC_133334.1:24156967-24300240 GCF_042186555.1 Aquarana catesbeiana
ACACACGCGAGACAGATAAGAAAGAAAGAAAGAAAGAAAGAAAGAAAGAAAGAAAAGAAAGAAAGAAAGAAAGAAAGAAAGAAAAACAAAAAAAACACCCCCACCCCATATATTTTTTTTCTAGCTCGGAGTTCAGCTTTAAATGAAATGCTGCTGTGCACCAACACGGCCATGCCGAACTCGCACAGAGATAAGTGGGTCTAGACGAGGAGGTCTGTATTATTGCCGGAGTTATTAGTCACAGAAACGCTCAGCTCCGTGTTTGTACAGGACTCAGAATCGCAGACACGCTGATAAAATTCCCAAATCATTCAACAGAGATAGGCGTTTCTTTATACAGAGAGTGCTCGGCACTGCCAAAAACGAGAACGGCACTACGTCAGTCTTCCTATCTGATCAGAGGATATATACACAGCACGATTCCCATTAACATTCCTAACAGAAGCTTTATTAAAGAAAAAGGAGATTTCAGAAATGAAGATAATTAAAGCTGAACTCTGCGCAAACAGAATATATATATATATTATACACACACACACACACACACACATACATACACACACTCTTTTACTTGCCAAACAATTTGTATTTCTGTCCATCCAGTATTGAGATTTACACAGCTTTGCCACACAGCACAGCCCTCTCTAATATTGGAGGTGGTGACCTCGTCCTTCTCTTATGCAGGTATCCCTCCCTACTTTCCCCCACACTGGACCGTGAAAGTAAAAGCAGCATACAAACAAGCTAAACTTTCACTCTCCTCCTATCCTGCAACTGATTGGCTCCTAGTACTGCAGGTCTATTGGTCCTGTTCTCATTGCATTGCAAATGTGTGTTCTTGGGTTTAGATATAATTTAGAGTTAGTTCACATTCATGGAGCACCCTCCCACAGTAGTGTGAGTTGTTTGGTAAATTCAGTTAGCTCCTCTGTAATCAGTGGAGCAGGGGTTGATTGTTTAGGTCTGCTCACTGGCTCGGTTTACTTTCCCCAGTATTCTAGAATTATAGTGAAGGAAGAATGGGGTATGCAGTCTCAATATTTATGGAACTCCAACCAATGCCTGGGAAGTTGTGCCCAGAAGGTGGTGGAAGAACTCATAAATAACCTGGGGCAGACAGGAGCAGCAGAAGTTCCTGGTTGCAGTCCTGCTGGAGGAGACCCCTTGTGCAGGGGCTCTGCCCCGTGGGCAAGATTTTTGAAGTTGCCATCTAGAAGACACTTCTAGATCTAGAAGACTTCAGCTGCGGGGGCCTAGTCACAAAAATCTAATCCTGGAGTTTGCTCAGTGCAAGTTCACCTTTTTTGTGTAAAAAAAACTGCGTGTTGGGAATTCATGAAAAATTGTGCACTTTCCCGACAAGCACAGGAAAGTGATGATATTTAGCGGTGCCAACAATTGTTGATGGCATCCTCTCGTGCACCAAGCTGGTCCCAGCGCACCATGCGTTTAGGTGCGCATGCCTTTTGAAAAAGGGTCAGGGACTTCTTTTCTGCGTTTGTGCATAGGGCAGCCTGATAAAATGAATGGACTGCCTTACACACGCAACAAATCCTAAATCCGTGTGCTTCCCTGCCATTCGACGGTTCTTAAAATAGGTGAGGGGCGTGGCCACCTGGTGGCACCGCCCCATGTCCCCATGTGACGTCACCGACCCAGCATGCACCGATCAGTGATGTCACATGGGACACCTATTTAAGAACTGGCAGATGGCGGTTAGCCTTAGTGGTGGGTGGAGCTTTTTTTCTTCTTTTTTTGGGTCCAGCCGTGAGGAAGGTGTGGTGGCTGACGATGGATCTACATCAGGGGACATTGTTTTTTTATTTTTAATAAAGGAATTGTCAAAAACTGTGTGTGTGTGTTTTTATTCCTTTTTGACACTTTTTTGGTTAACGGGTAGGGGTACTATGTACCCCATATTCATTCACAAAGGAGGGGCCAGGATCTAGGGGCCCCCCCGTTAAAGGGGGCTTCCAGATTCCGATAAGCCCCCTGCCTGCAGACCCCCACAGCTCAGGGTTGTCGGGTAGAGCCCCTTCTCCTCCATCATGGGGACAAGGTGCTTTGCCCCAAAGCACCCCCCCCCCCCATGTTAAGGGCATGTGGCCTGGTATAGTTGGGGGGGGGGGGTAACTTGCTCGCCCCCCCCTTTCCTGACCTGCCAGGCTGCATGCTCTGATAAGGGTCTGGTTTGGATTGCAAGGGGAACCCCAAACCGGGTTTTTTTCTTCTTTCTTGATTTTGGCGTGGGGTTCCCCTTAAAATCCATACCAGACCCGAAGGACCCCACACTGTTTTTTTTTAAAAACATTTTTGTATTGTGGGCAATGGTATTGTATTGCTGGCAATTTAAATGTTTTTTTTTCCATCTGTAGAAATGTCATTTTTGCTGCAGTAGGTTCTATCCCTGGTACAGATGCGCCACTTTACAGGCAGACTAAGGGGACCCCCCCCCGGCACTATATTTAAAGCAATTTTTCATTTTTATTGTTTCACTTTGAGCATCAGTAAAAATCACTTCTGTAAAAACTTTTTTTTTTTTTTTTTTTGCATTGATACATGTCCCCCAGGGCAGTACCCGGGCCCCCATACCCTTGTTATAAGCAGTAAGCCTTCAAAATGGAAACCTTTGATTTTTTTTTAAATTCAGGTCCCATAGACTTCAGTGGGATTCGGTTACGAACTTTGACGATGTTCAAGGGTTCTGGTGCGAACCGAACAGGGGTGGGGGGGGTTTCGGCCCATCCTTAATCATTTGTTGGCCGGCACCTGCTGATCAGTTTGTGCTGTGAGAAATCACAGTACAGCCGAGGGCGCCCCCCCCCCCCACCCGGAAGTGCTGGATCAGGTATCAGATACGTAAACCAGCGCAGAGCGCCTGCAGTACATCTGTGTGGTGCGGTCAGTGGTTAAAACTAGTAAATAGAACACACCTTCCTATCTATTTACTAATGCTAGCAGCATAAGGATTAAAATGAGTTTGTTGACTGAAAAAGAGTTTAGCTCCGCTTTAAAATTTCTCTGGGATGGTCTTCTTCACACGGACTAACCTGAGGTCTCTGCATTTGCTCTCAGCATTTCTTTAATGACTCTTTGTCTTCAATGATTGGGATCAGAGTGAAGACACGGCTGTCACCTCTGGAAATAATTAGATTTATCTTTGTGGACGGAGGCGAGCGAGACAACAAGCCTCCTCCATAGAGTGTTAATCTTAAATTAACAGTGTGTGTTTTAGTGATTAGCGAATGTCATTACGGTTGATCATTTCAATACTTTTACGGCTTCTGCCATCTCGGGGGGCGCCATCTGCCGCGCCGGTGAAATATGGCTTCAGCCATTCTCAGAGTTATTACACTCGAATGTGTTATTTGGGAAATAAGCGAGTGTGATATCTCACAATAAAATAACGAAATAGTGCTTCCTCTGCAAGATTTAGGACATCCGAAAAAATTAGAGTTAGCAAGTGTAGGCAGATCCTGCCGGCGACGGCAATATCTGGCATCCTCGGAATAACACTGTGCAGTCCAAGAACACACTGCTGGGTTCATTTACCTCCCTCCGATATGGCCCCAGTACTGTGATGTGGGCAGGGCCGTCTTAATGCATGGTCACCCCTGGGCACTGCCCAGGTGCCCCAAGTGTATTGGGGCCCCATAATAATCTTGCATTATATCATATTTGCCAACTGTCCCGAATTTGCTGGGACAGTCCCGGTTTTTACTAAGCTGTCCCGGGAAGCTGTACTGTACCATCCTGATTGCAGCATTGTGCCCTCCTGATCTCCCTCCCCCCCCATACTGTGCCCTTCTGCCTCCCCCTCTGTACTGTGCCCTTTGTGTTGATTAGTCTTTAACCACTTGCTGACCGCTGCACGCCAATATACGTTGGCACAATGGCAGCAGTGGGCAAATTATTATTATACAGGATTTATATAGCGCCAACAGTTTACACAGCGCTTTATGGCGTATGGGCAAATAGGCGTACCTGTACATCCCCTTTAATTGGTGGGGCTAGTGGGCGCATGCGCCCGCCACGTACAGCATGGCCGTGTCCGCGGGCTCAATGTCCGCCGGAGTCCCACGATCGTGTCACGGAGCAGAAGAATGGGGAAATGCCTATGTATACAAGGCATTTCCCCGTTCTGCCTAGTGACATGACAGGGATCTACTGCTCCTTGTCATCGGGAGCAGTGATCGCTGTCATGTCAGTGGTAGCCCATCCCCCCCCCCCACAGTTAGAATCACTCCCTAGGACACACTTAACCCCTTGATCGCACCTAGTGTTTAACCCCTTCCCTGCCAGTGTAATTTACACAGTAATCAGTGCATTCTTATAGAACTGATCGCTGTATAAATGACAATGATCCCAAAATAGTGTCAAAAGTGTCCGATGTGTCCGCCATAATGTCGCAGTCACAATAAAAAACGCAGATCGCCGCCATTACTAATAAAAAAAAAAAAAAGTAATAATAAAAATGCCATAAATCTATTCGCTATTTTGTAGACGCTATAACTTTTGTGCAAACCAATCAATATACACTTATTGCGATTTTAACCAAAAATATGTAGAAGAATACATATCGGCCTAAACTGAGGAAAAAATTTGTTTTTTTTATATATTTTTGGGGATATTTATTATAGCAAAAAGTAAAAAAATATTGCTTTTTTAAAAAAAAAAAAAAAAAAAGTCGCTCTTTTGTTTATAGCACAAAAAATAAAAAAACGCAGAGGTGATCAAATACCACCAAAAGAAAGCTCTATTTGTGGGAAAAAAAGGACGTCAATTTTGTTTTGGTGTAACGTCGCACGACCGCGCAGTTGTCAGTTAAAGCGACGCAGTGCTGAATCGCAAAACGTGCTCTGGTCAGGAAGGGGGTAAAAATCTTCCGGGGCTGAAGCCGTTAATTTATGGCATGTTTTCTTATTGTTTAAAATAGATTTTATTGAAAGTAGTAATAAATATATGTTGTTTAATTCGATCAGCTTTTTATACTTTAAATTTTTGAGAGCAGGTGTGTAAATTGGGGCAAGCTGGTAGGGGCCCCAGTGCATTACTTTTCCCAGGGGCCCCATGATGCTTTTTTTAAGATGGCCCTGGATGTGTGCGATTGAGAACTCTTCTGCCCACAGGCTGATGTGACTGCTTAACCCTCCCTGGCGGTATGATTATGTCAGATTTTTGCGTCTCAAAGCGGTACAATTGTTTTGCATGGAAATTTGGCGTTTTATATTGTAATTCTTAGGAATAACTCACTTAAATCTGTCAAAACAAGAGTCTAGTAAGACATCCTGGGTATGATAAAAGTTTGAAACACGAAATCATAAAATTATAATATAATAAAGAACTATAAATAATTCTAAAAAATAATATTATAATAATACATTTTATTCAATAATGTAATCAAATCAAAAACACAGAAATTTGCTCAGTCGCACAATTATCGCTGTCGTCACTTTTTTGTCTGATGACGAATTTCCCCACAAATCACTATCGCTTAATTCTGCAAGTGATTCTAAGTCACTATCGCTGTTTTCTAGCTGGTCTAAAACCGCTTTTGACGTAAAAAAGGGACACTTTTTCATTGCCATGGACATTCTTAAATTTCCAGGCAGAAAGAACAGTATATATATATATATACACACACACACACACACATACATACACACACTGTATATAAAATATAAAACTGCATGCAGGGCATTGGACAAAGCACTAGGGACAAAGGGGAGGTGAAATGATTTGATACAGTAATGTATTCTTACAGATTACAGTGTACTGTATGCGTTATGTTTTTTCACTTTTTTTAAATTCCCACCGGCTCCGACGCTCGCAGGGGATGGAGCCGGAACACACAGTACAACAGGCGTAGGATCTGGCCGCTGGACAGCAGGGAGACATCACAGGATCCTGGGGACAAGGGAAGTAACCTGTAGCAGGATACCACTTACCCTTACCCCTTGATAACGCAGGATACCGCAATACAATCTAGAGCTGGGCGATTTTCTCCAAAATAAAAAAAAAAAAAAAAATCTGCGATAAAAAAAAAACAAAAAAAAAAACAAAAAAAAAAAAAAAACTCGATTCACGATTCGAATCGAGTTTTTTTTTTTTTTTTGATGGACACCGTGCCGTCCTGAGGAGCTGTGGGCAGGAGTCCACAGGACTCCTCAGGACTGGCGCGGTGTCAGCGCTGGTCCTGGTGAATAAATAAAAAAATTTTAAAAAATCGATTTGCTGAAAATTTGAATCGATTTGACCTCTCAACTCGATTCAAGATTCAAATCATTTTTTTCCCCAGCCCTAATGCAATCCCGAGAGTGTCTCGGGGGTTACCGCTAATGGTACTGAAATTTAACCCGCGAGATAGACAGACACTCTCAGGATTACCTCTAGGGAGGTTAAAGTAGTATTAAATCCCAAAACCAAAAATGTAATATATTGCAGCTTACCAATGATTAGATGTGGTGGCTGCATTCTTTTTCTTTTTTTTGGCTGATCTGGCCAGTAACACACCTCTATTAGAGAGACACAACTCTGGAGGAATGAACACAGGAGGCACAGCAGACAGCATCATTGGCAGTCGGGGGGGGGAGTGTTAAGTGTATTAGCAGATATAGGTAAACTAACCAATTGAAGCCAAACTGCCCCCCACTCTGGATGAAGGAGCACAGGGGGCACCTTTGGGCAGCAGGATTGTCAGTCTAGGGGGAGGGGAGTATTAAAAGCGATTGTAAAAAGATAAAACATTTTTACAAACATGTCTATACTTAACTGCTCTGTGCAATAGAAGCCCTAAACCTCCTCTTCTCGGGTCCCCCGCTCCTGGCCCCTCCCCTTCATCCAGTGCGTGCTCACTACTGAGGCCCGCCGCTGCGCCCATTGACACAGACAGCAGGACTCTGCCCCGCCCCCTCGCCACTAACGTTGATTGACAGCACTGGGAGCCAATGGCTCCTGGTGCCTCAGCAAAGCCAGCGAGACCTGGAAGTGAGGGGAGAGAAGAGCAGCAGATGTGCACAGCGCTGGATCAAATGAGGGCTCAGGTAAGTAAAGGGGGGGGGGGGTGAGGGGGGATGCTGCCTCCTAAACATGTTTTACCTTAATGCAAGGAATGCATTAAGGTAAAAAAAAAAATCGTTTAGACTTTAGAACTAAGTTAAGTGCATTAGCAGATTTAGATACACAAATTAAAGCCAAACTCCAGCTTATACTTTATAATCAGTTATAGCAAACCGTTTAGTTTTTTTTGGGATAAAGGTTTTGCATGAATAAATAAATAAAAGCTGATCATTGTAAGTACCCCTGTCAGTGTTAAGTGGGTTGTCTCATCCATGTACACTGATACATTCTACTGGAGAGCTTGAGATTTTGAAAAACAGACTTGCTGGATGAATCACTAGGTGCAAATAGAAGAAAACCTAAAAAAAACAAAAAAAAACAAAACAAAAAAAACAAAAACAAAAAAAAACAAAAACAAAACAAAAACAAAAACAAAAAAAAAAACAAAAACAAAAACAAAAACAAAAACAAAAAAACAAAACAAAACAAAAAAAAACCAAAAAACGAATGCAGCCGTCACTTCTAAGAATTGGTAAGCTGTAATATAATTAATCTTTGCCTTTGGGTTTAAGGTCACTTTAAATGTTCTCTGTGAGACTCCGCCGAATGTGAGAGATTTATATCAATGGAAGATAATCATCATCTTTATCATAATCAGCTCAGACCACCAACAACGTCAGTGTGTAAGAAGATCATAGGAGCCAAAGACTGAGAGCAAGAGTTTGATGTTCATTGTAATGTGTGCTGCATTATATATCAGACTTATAGAAGATCGATAATAGTAATAGGGGACATGGGAGAAAAAGATCTTCTGGTACAGAGACTGATGTGCCTGGTTCAGTGTTCTCTGTACAGCACCGCGGTATATGTCAGAGCTATATAAATGTATTATTAAAATAATATTTATAATAGTGTGTGACTGGGGGGGGGGGGACGACATTAGAGTGTAAGCTCCTCTGGTACAGAAACGGATGTGACTGTCTCAGTAATATCTGTACAGTGCTGCAGAATGAGCTATATTAATATGTAGGCAGAAGAGAAGAATCTGGTCGGCCACACATCCAAAAAATAAATAAATAAATCAATTTTAAAAAATATCACCTTTATTTAGACCTATTCAAGAAAGACTCTCCACACTATATTCAAAGGAACATAGCACTCCAGCTAACGCGTTTCACACCAACATCAGTGCTCAGTCACTGTATATATGCACTTAATGATTTCCTAATTGCAGATAACCCTGTGAGGAACGATGAGGCAAAGTTGCCAACAATTGTGAGTAATTAACAATGTCTCACAATCTGTAGAATCGATACAGAAAAGATCATACAAAAAGATAGATAGATAGATAGATAGATAGATAGATAGATAGATAGAGGTCAGGGCAGGGCCGAAACTAAAGGGGGGGGGGGCAGGGGAGCATGTGCGCCGGGCTTAGCATTGAGAGGGGTGCCGCAGCTGGTACTGATCCTCCTGCAGCAGCTGAAAGGCCGCTTCTCCTCCTCTACCTCCCGCTAGCATTCATGTGCTGCCACTCCTGTTCCCGCCCCCTCTTCAGCGGATGGCCCCCATCGCTCCTCTGGTCTCCCCGCAGCGCTCACCTCCTCTGCCTGGTTAGTTGTGCAGTGCGGGCTGAATAAAGGCATGAAGGGAGGAGGACTGAACGAAGGTGGTTTTTAGATGAAACATGATGCTAAATATTGAGGAGCAGAAGAACCTCCCCAACCCTTCGCTTATTAAACTTGTGTGCAGCATCACTTGTCTTTGTTGGGGGGAGCTCCGGCTTGATCAACAAAGCCACTGGCCACATCTCAACATGATGATTACATGGCTTTTTTTATTAGTTTTTTTTTTTTTACAAAGAAAAATTCTGCCTAAAGCAGTCTGACAGGCAAAATTTAAGCCCAAATTCAACATAAGTTGAAAATGTGAGAAGTGAAACAGCATGTACTATCCACCCGTAACTATAGATGGCGCTGTAATGATATACTCCATTACCCCTTGATAACGTTCTATGAGACAAAACGCATTGGATGGAGCTACAGCGGTGACGGACTTGTGTCTTTTTTTGACCTCGCCTACTATGCAACTATGTAACTATGACATCATCATGTCCCCCAGGGTGGTGAACGTGTTTTGCTGTGTGACATGTGATTTTACTCTGTTTATTGTAAGAATTTTTACCTTTAATAAATGCTGAAGTTTTAAATTAGTACACTGACTGTGTGGTAACTCTCTCCTGAATCATGGTATCCATCCATCCCAGTGGGATACTTCCCTAAAGTGCAGCCAGACCTCCATCCCTGCTGGTAAGCGGCTTGTGAGTATAAACGCAAAGAGCTCTCTCAAGACCTTCACAACCTTATTGTTGCAAAATGTACTAAAGGCATTGGTTACAGAAGGCTTTCTGAACTTCTGAATGTTCCAGTGAGCACTGTTGGGGCCATAATCCGAAAGCAGAAAGAACATAATTTTACCATTAACCGGCCACGACCAGGTGCTCCTCGCAAGATTTCTGACAGAGGAGTGAAAAGAATTTTCAGAAGAGTTGTCCAGGAGCCAAGGACCACTTGTGGAGAGCTTCAGAAAGACCTTTAATTATCAGGTACAATTGTTTCAAAGAAAACCATAAGTAATGCACTCACCCGCCATGGCCTGTTATGCACACTCACCACACAAGACTCCATTGCTGAAGAAAAAGCATGTTGAAGTTTGTTTAACCACCTCAATACAGGGCACTTTCACCCCCTTCCTGTCCAAGCCATTTTTCAGTTTTCAGCGCTGTCACACTTTGAATGACAATTGCGCGGTCATGTTACACTACACCCTAATGAAATTTTTATAATTTTTTCCCCACAAATAGAGCTTTCTTTTGGTGGTATTTGATCACCTCTGCGGTTTTTACTTTTTGCGCTATAAACAAAAAAAAAAAAAAAAAAAAAAAAAAAGAAGGAGGGACAATTTTGAAAAAACACAATATTTTTTACTTTTTGCTATAATAAATATCCAATTTTTTTTTTTAACAAATTTTTTCCTCAGTTTAGGCCATTATGTATTCTTCTACATATTTTTTGTAAAAAAAAAATTGCGATAAGCGTATATTGATTGGTTTGCGCAAAAGTTATAGCGTCTACTAAATAGGGGATAGATTTATAGCATTTTTATTATTTATTTATTTTTTACTAGTAATGGCGGCGATTTGCGATTTTTATTGTGACTGCGATATTGCGGCGGACACATCGGACACTTTTCACACATTTTTGGGACCATTCACATTTATACAGCGATCAATAGTATAAAATTGCATTGATTACTGTGTAAATGTGACTGGCAGGGAAGGGGTTAACACTAGGGGGCGATCGAGGGGTTAATGTATGACCTAAGGAGGTGATTCTAACTGTGGGGGGAGGGGACTGACTGGGGGAGGTGACCGATCGGTGTCCCTATGTACAAGGGACACGCCATCGGTCTCCTCTCCTCTCTGACAGGACGTGGATCTGTGTTTACATGCACAGATCCACGGTCCTGCTCTGTTACCCGGCAATCGCGGGTGCCCGGCGGACATCGCGGCCGCCGGGCACGCGCACCGGGTCCCGAGCGACGCAGCGGGCACGCGCGCGCGCCGCCGCCGCCGCCCCTAGTGGCTCGGGAGGGCGAGGACGTCATATGACATCCGCCCAGAACAACAGAAGCCTCGTCCCGCCGTCATATGACGGTGGGCGGTGGCTTAGTGGTTAAAGTTTGCTGCACAATATTTAGACAAGTCTGTGATATACGGGGAGAATATAGTCCGGTCAGATGAGACCAACATTGAACTCTTTGGATGCCATAATACACATCATGTTTAGAGGTCACATGGCACATCTCCCCAAAACCCCCCCCCCCATACCAACAGTGAGGTTTGGAGGTGGGAATATCATGATGTGGGCGGGGCTGTTTTTCACCATACGGTACTGGCAAACTTCATGTCATTAAAGGAAGGATGAATGGAAAAACGTACCAAGACATTCCTGATAAAAATCTACCAGGATGATGGAGAGGGCGGAGATTTCAGCAAGACAATGATCCCAAACACAAAGCCAAGGAAACTCTCCATTGGTTTCAAAGAAAGAAAATAAAGCTGCTAGAATGGTCCAGCCAATCACCTGACTTAAATCCAACAGAAAATCTATGGAAAGAACTAAAGATCAGAGTTCATAGAAGAGGACCACGGAATCTTCAAGGATTTGAAGACTGTGTGGAAGAACGGGACAAAATCACACCTGAGCAACGCATGCGACTATTTTCTCCATACAGGAGGCGTCTTGAAGCCGTCATCACCAACAAAGGATTTTGTACCAAATATTAAATACATTTCAGTTAGGGGGTTCAATACTTTTTCCCTGTGTCATTCCATTTTATTACACAGAACTTCATTTCTGGACGTATTTGTTTTGGTGTCTTTGTATGTATGGGTTGTTACCGACACGTGGGGAAAATTTCATGTGAATAGCACCTTTACAAAATATCTTTACCTAGAAAAATGGTGACATGTTCAATAGGTATTTTATCCGCTGTACACTGGTCCAGCTTGGAGAAATGTGAGTACAGTGGAACCTTGAATTACGATGCATAATCCGTTCCAAAAGAATGCTTGTAATCCAAATCACTCGCATATCAATGCGAGTTTCCCCATAGAAGTCAATGGAAACGAAGATAATTCGTTCTGCATTGACTTCTATTGCATGCAATACCGCATGTGGCCAGAAGTGGGGGGGGGGGGGGGGGCACCGGAGAGCCTCGTAAACAGTCGAGGGACAGCTCGGAAAGCCTCTGGAACGGGGTATTTAGGAGTGTTTCCGAGTCATTCCGAACGGCTCCGAACGGCTCCGAACGGCTCCGAACGGCTCCGAACAGCTCCGAACAGCTCCGAACAGCTCCGAACCGTTCCGAGTGTCCCCGGCGCCCCCCGCACCTCTGGCCAAATGCGGTACTGCATCGCCCATTAGCTTGAATTCTGCTCATTTTGTGAGACAACACTCACAAACCGAGTCAGAATTAAAAAAAAAAAAAAAAGTTGCTCGTCTTTCAAAACGCTCATTAACTGCGTTACACATAAACCAGGTTTCCACTGAATGTATATGCCATATTTCTGGGACTTCTGTAGAAGCAGAGAATCAATGCAACAATTGCCGCTGACTTCATAGTCTCCGAGCCAATCGGCTGCCTTGCTGAAAGCGAATGGGGGTTGCCGGCTTGGCATGAGCACTATTCACAGAATGCCCAGCATTTTCTCTTAAAGGGTAACTCCACTTTCATGGAGAAGAAAAATAGAAAAGAAAAAAATATAAATATAAAATGAACGCTCTGCAGAGCCCAGTGAGGAAAGCTGAGAGTTGATTGGAGGGAAGGGACACACCTCCCTTCGCACAACAACAGAGCTGAAGCTGTCAATCACAGGCTGTGTGATGAAGCTCCCTCCCCTGTCACCTTTTTATCTCAGTGTCAGTAAAACCTGTCAGAAGTGACTAGTGCGGATAGCAGAGGAAGGTGGCAGCAGACAGATTGACACAAAGAATACCCAATCACTTGCAAGGATAAAAAAAAAAAAAAAAAATGCATATTGCTTGCACATGATTGGATGGTGGAAGTCAGCAGATCTTCTGCTCATTTACTAAGCTCTGGAGCAACTGCTCTTGCAAAGTGCACAGTCTATTTGCCTTCAGTAAATCAACCCCTTAGTGCTCTGGATGGAGACAAGTACACACCAGTGTTGCCAACCGCTCGTAGATTTACGGGCAGCCCGTAATTTTAACCCGTTTTTCAGGGCGCCCGTGAATGCCCGTTATGATGGCCGCGAGCCGGCCACGCAACTGCGCATGCGCCGTTCCGAAGCCGGCCGGGCTCGGGAAAGCTTGTACGCGCTCGGCCGGGTGGCGCATGCGCAGTAACGCAACAGCGCTGCCCGGCGACATTTTCAAATCGATCAAGCACGGCTGACAGCTGAGCCAGGAGACGAGGCGACTCTGTCCTGTCATGCAGTGCATGACTTGGCTGGCTGCACACACAGGCGCCAGGCGGAGGTACGGAGAGTGAAGCTGTGGGGGGGATCTTCATAGTAAAAAGCAGGACGTTACTGGGCCTGGAGCCGGGAGAAGCAATATGATGGTGAATAGAGCACATCAGTCTCTGTCCCTGGCTGCATGGCATATGCAGGGGACAGAGATTGATGTGCTCTATTCACCATCATATTACTTCTCCAGTCCACATCAGATTCATCAGTGTGCTGTGTCCTCCTCCTGTGCCCCTTTCATCTCTCCACAGGTCAGGGCAGAGATGAAAGGGGTACACAGGAGGAGGACACAGCACACTGATGAATCTGATGTGGACTGGAGAAGTAATATGATGGTGGACAGGGGAGGAGGCTGCTGTGAGGATGTATCATGCCCGCAGCCTCTGTCCACCTCTTGTAGTATGCCCGCAGCCTCTGTCCACCTCTTGTAGTATGCCCGCAGCCTCTGTCCACCTCTTGTAGTATGCCCGCAGCCTCTGTCCACCTCTTGTAGTAAGCCCGCAGCCTCTGTCAACCTCTTGTAGTATGCCCGCAGCCTCTGTCCACCTCTTGTAGTATGCCCGCAGCCTCTGTCCACCTCTTGTAGTATGCCCGCAGCCTCTGTCCACCTCTTGTAGTAAGCCCGCAGCCTCTGTCAACCTCTTGTAGTATGTCCGCAGCCTCTGTCCACCTCTTGTAGTATGCCCGCAGCCTCTGTCCACCTCTTGTAGTATGCCCGCAGCCTCTGTCCACCTCTTGTAGTATGCCCGCAGCCTCTGTCCACCTCTTGTAGTATGCCCGCAGCCTCTGTCCACCTCTTGTAGTATGTCCGCAGCCTCTGTCCACCTCTTGTAGTATGTCCGCAGCCTCTGTCCACCTCTTGTAGTAAGCCCGCAGCCTCTGTCCACCTCTTGTAGTATGTCCGCAGCCTCTGTCCACCTCTTGTAGTATGTCCGCAGCCTCTGTCCACCTCTTGTAGTATGTCCGCAGCCTCTGTCCACCTCTTGTAGTATGTCCGCAGCCTCTGTCCACCTCCTGTAGTATGTCCGCAGCCTCTGTCCACCTCCTGTAGTATGTCCGCAGCCTCTGTCCACCTCTTGTAGTATGTCCGCAGCCTCTGTCCACCTCTTGTAGTATGTCCGCAGCCTCTGTCCACCTCTTGTAGTATGCCCGCAGCCTCTGTCCACCTCTTGTAGTATGTCCGCAGCCTCTGTCCACCTCTTGTAGTATGTCCGCAGCCTCTGTCCACCTCCTGTAGTATGTCCGCAGCCTCTGTCCACCTCTTGTAGTATGTCCGCAGCCTCTGTCCACCTCTTGTAGTATGCCCGCAGCCTCTGTCCACCTCTTGTAGTATGCCCGCAGCCTCTGTCCACCTCTTGTAGTATGCCCGCAGCCTCTGTCCACCTCTTGTAGTATGCCCGCAGCCTCTGTCCACCTCTTGTAGTATGCCCGCAGCCTCTGTCCACCTCTTGTAGTATGTCCGCAGCATCTGACCATCTCTTGTCTCTTATGTCTGCAGTCTCTGAGGGGATCCTAGAAAGGATTCAAGAGTGGGAGCGCTGCCGGGATGGGGGTTACGGGAAGAGACAGACACGTGTGGACTGTGGAGAGGAGACTATAGAATAGCCACCAAGCTGGAGATGTCTGACTGAGCCCTGCTGGGTGCACCTGAGAGGAGGTCAGTGACAGCGCCGCCAGGCCAGTCTGGGGGGGGGGGGTCACTGATGTAAGGGGGGAGTGAATACAATAATGTAAGGGGGCACTGATATAAAGGTTCCCCCCTATATTAGTAAGGTGGTCTCTGGTCACCATCCTGCAGACTCTGATGTAAGGGAGAACTCTCTGCTGGCCGGGTTATAGTAACCTGACCTTCATGTAAATTGAGAAATATGTTTTTTGACTTTTGTTTAACTTAAACACATTGCTAATAGCACTAGCTATGTGTTTATAGTTCAAATATTAATATTTGCAATGTTTAGCACTAAAAACAGTAATTCTAGGTACTTTTTTGCAGTGCCAGTAAAAAATGTGGATCTGCCACTAAATTTCATGTTTTTTTTTTTGCCAGTAAAAAATTGGCACCGCTTGTAAATGTTGACGTTCTGCTAGTAAATTTCACTTCGGGGGGTTGGCAACACTGGTACACACTATAGAGAAATAGGCTTTGTTCATATTTCATGTCTGAGGTTTACAACCACTTTAAATAAAGGAGCAGAAGACTCAGTAAATACCTTGGCGATCCTGCCACTCACCTTTAGTGGTATCCCTTTCCTGTTTGTTCCTGGCCATGCTAATCATGAAAGCAGATCTATGCCAGCATGGCCAGTTTTTACACTTACTTCCTCCCTGGAATATACAGGATGTTGTGCTGACATACGGTATGCTTGTAGTCCTGTAGTAAACTAACCTATAATGTCACAGGTAGACACGCCCCTAATCAGTCCCGCCTTTCATGATTGATAACTGTCCACTCAAGAGAACAGGCCCCACCCCCCACACCACCAAGCTGCGGGAGGAAGTGGGGAATAGTGGTCACATGACCAAACACTAGCAAAGCTACAAAAAGGTATTAGCAATGGTTTATTGTTAGTTTTATTACAGTTAATTATTACTAGACATGTGCGGTTTGTTTCGTTCTAAAATCGACTGTCGGATACATTCTGATGTATCCAAATTTCCAAATTACAATTGTAACAAATTTAAAACGAATCCAAAATAACGAATTGAAAATTGGACGGAATTTGAATTGAATTTGAAACAAATTCGAAACATTTTTGAATTCAAAATATGTTCTAATTCCCGAAAAAAAAAAAATATATAGAGGAATAGAAAAGAATATAACACAATAGAAAATAAAATAGAATAAAATAGAAAATAAAAAGGGATAGAATAGAAAAGAATATAACACAATAGAAAATAAAATAGAATAAAATAGAAAATAAAAAGGGATAGAATAGAAAAGAATTTAACACAATAGAAAATAAAAGGGATAGAATAGAAAAGAATACAGTAAACAGAACAAAAAACAGAATAGAAAATAAAGGAATAGAAAAGAATATAACACAATAGAAAATAAAATAGAATAAAATAGAAAATAAAAGGGATAGAATAGAAAAGAATACAGTAAAAATGGAACAAAACAGAATAGAAAATAAAGGAATAGAATAAAATAGAAAGAATATAACCTTCCGAAATTAAATTTTTGAAGAAAATTCAGATTCAAATGGAATAAATTTGAATTAGAATAGAAAAGAACAGAATAGAATAGAATAGAATAGAATAGAATAAAATAGAAAGAATACAACCATCTTCTGAAATTTGAATTTCGAATGGAATAACTTTGAATAGAAAAGAATACAATATAATAGAATAGAAAAAAAATAATAAAATAGAATAGAATAGAATGAAATAGAAAGAATATAACCATCTTCCAAAATTCAAATTTTGAATAGAATAAATTTGAATGGAATTCAGATGGAATTGGATTCAAATTCCATTTCAATTTTCCGAATTCGGTTGAATTGAGTTCAATTCAACCAAAAAATTTGAATCAAATTCGAATGAACAAAACAAATTTAAAAAACAATTAAATGAATTTAACTAAACAATTTTATGTAAATAACGATTGTAAACAAATGTTTTCATTATGCACAGGCTCTGCTGTCAATTATACTTTTAAAACAAAAATAGGTTTACTTTTAGTTTAAGATTAATGAAGATTCATGGAAGATGACATGGAGGCGATCGTTCAGAACTATGGACAGCGCACAGCACAGACAATTATCTTTACATTCTCTCCCCTGCTGTGAGCTCCCTTATTACCAATAATGAGTACGGGGGAGGGGAGGAACAAGGTAATAAACATAGAAAAGTTGTCAGCTCCGGTTTTGGTCTCGGCTGCTGTGAAGACGATCAGGCTGTGCAGATCTGTGAATAAAGTACAGATCTCCGATGATTAAAGGTTTACACCCGGCCATTTGTTTTCATTTTTTCAAGCTGAACTCTGGGCACAAAAACCTGTTCATTTAAATATATTCTGCATAGCCACAAAAGAAAAAGAAAAAACTCATGTTGGGAGCACCAAATGCCTTTGCAGACCCAGATTTTACCTGGTAAAAGTAACATCAGTGACATCCCGCTGAAAACAAAAAAACAAAAAAAAACAAAAAAACAAAGCCCTGTGTACAGTACAGTATTGAACGCGAGGGGGACACAGTTCCAGCACTGAATGTATGTAATAGTGAGGGGTGTGGTGTGTGCTGGAGGGTCTATTGATGTTGGCTGCTGGGGGATCTGTTTTTGTGTAAGAGTCTATTGTTGCTGGTGGGGGGTCTCATCTTGCTGTTAGGGATCTACTGTTGAGGTAGAGGTCTATTGATGCTGACTGCTGGGGAAGACGTTGTTGCTACTGGGGGGGGGGGGGGGGGGGGAGTCTATTGTTGCTGGTGGAGGGGAGTTTATCAAGCGCAGGAGCGTGAAACATGTAAGTCACGGTCGCCACGGCTACTTTGAGCTTGTGATCCGCCTAGCTTCCTGGGTCCCAGGGTCTTCTGGGGTCCAGTGACATCACAGGTCTTTCCTCTTCTACCCTGGCAGTGGGCGGTCCTCACTACTGCACTGAATGATACCCACGTAAGGACAGTGTATGTGTCATTCAGGGCATTAGTATCGTAAACCCATACCGCCATGATAACGAATCTCACGGGGGTGTGTCAATGACAGCCTGGCTTCAAAAGAAGTTGGGTTCAAGGATACTAACCTGTTTCCCCGAAAATAAGACCTAGCGTGATTGTCGGTGATGGCTGCAATATAAGCCCTACCTCCAAATAAGCCCTACCCTGTTTCCCCGAAAATAAGCCCTACCCTGAAAATAAGACCTACAAGGACTTTAACTAGGGCTTATTTGGGGGGTAGGGCTTATATTGCAGCCATCACCGACAATCACGCTAGGTCTTATTTTCGGGGAAACAGGGTAGCAGAACACATTCGGCAGGGCACAGCATCAGAATGAATGCATTTCCTGCTTTGTTATTTCAAAAACTGCTTGCCTGTGTATTTTTGACTTTTTTTAAAGCAGAACTACATTGCATCACAAGATACAGAGCACTACAAAACCAAAAATGCCATTTCATTTATGTTTAATATTCAAAGCAAAGCCCCATCCATGTCTTCATGCTTTATGTTGCTGGGAAATCTTACTGAACACCCCCCCCCCCCCCCCCAAACACCATCTCTGGCTGTGACCATCTTGAGTAAGGGCAAATGATTCATGCAGCTTTTACTTCCTGGAATTAATCTGCCCTTGGCTCATGCAAGTAGGAGGGTTTGCTTAGCTGAGAAAGCCCTTCCTCTCCTCCTGAAGACTCCTGGGATGTATGACAATTTTTTCAGGCCAGAAATTAGGAAGTGACTGAAAAAAAAAAAATGTAAAAAAGTTTAAGGCTGGGTTCACACCATTGCGAATTGGATGTGGAGTTTTTCTCCGCATCCAATTCGCAATAGCGGGAGATTTTGACAGGCTCTCTATGGAGGCGGTTCACATATCTCCGCTGCGGCTCTGGTGTGAATACGCATAGGAGCCCTGTGCATCTTTTGCTCCGTTTTAGGTCTGAATTCAGCTATAAAATTTGTGTAAAAAAATAAATAAATAAACAAAAAATAAAAAAAAAAAAAAACAAAAACAAAAAAAAAACAAAACAAAACAAAACAAAACAAAACAAAAAAAAATCGGACCTGAAAGCGGTGAACCAGGACGCACCAGACCCCTGCTGGGAGCCGCATGCGGCGATGTTGTGGACCCAGCCTAAAACAAGTAAATAGGATATACCTTTACTTATGCTAGCGGCATAAGGATTACAAATAGTCAATGTTGACTGAAAGCGTGAAGTTCCACTTTAAACTAGAGCTCTGCTTTAAACTCATCACATACTGCCTTGAAGAAAAAATAAAGTTGCATATATATGACAGTTGAAATGTGAAAGTTTGAAGACAGATTTCCAGGACAATACGGCGGATTTTCAAAGAGCCCACGCAGAGCCGTTCTGCATAAAATCAAAGCTAAATGTATAAATAAAAGCAATGCCGCAGTACATCTGCAAAGTTTTCAGAAATGGCGTACGCCATTATTCAAGCTGTTACTGATCATCGAAAATCTGCTATGTATTTATTCAAACCTGCTTAGAGCCCAACTCTACCCTTCTTCCTTTATCAAGGCTGAAGAGTTTCTAGCACAGGCATTGCAGAACCTCACAGTAAAGTCAAGGAGACACGTATGGATCACACGAATGGACCGCTCATGGACTGCAGGCCCTCCTGATATGGACCCATATGGTCAGATTGCTTTGTTACGATTTTAGTGGACTTTGGCCCCATTAACCTTGGCATCCTTTAAATGTACAGGAAGAACACTCACCTGCTTTGTATGTGCCGCTCACTCACCAGCTGGACTAGCAAGTTGTCGCTTCCTTGCTGCTGACAGCGCTGCGGGATATATATCAACAGCAAGCAGGGTTGGGACAAGGGGTGGGCAGGAAGGGTGACTGCCCTGGGCACTGGTATCATGTGAGGTGGGGGGTGCGGGGGGCACAAGGAGATTGGGGGGGGAGGGGATTTGTGCTGACAAGGGGGAATTTGTTGGGAGGCAGGTGGTAAGTATTGTTCTAAGAGGGGAAATTTGCCCCCCCCCCCCAAGAGTGGTGATTTAGAAGGATTTATGTTTGGGAGAGCAAGAAGATTTGTGCTAGGAGGGGGAATTTGGGCTGGGAGGGGGACGGGGAGAAGATGTGTACTAGAAGGGGAACTTTTTTGGTGGTAGATTATTTGTGCTAGGAGGTAGACATGTGCAATTCGTTTAGTTCCGAATTCATTTAACGAATTTTGACAAATTTGTTCATTGCCGAAATTTGGAAATTTGAAAATCCAAAAATTAAAATGAAAATCTGAAAATTCAAAAACCTGAAATAACAACCAACCAATAATAACTATTAAATTATAGGTATTGGAATTTCCTTTCAAATTTGGCTGTTAGTGAACGTAAGGTATACGAATTTGTCCGAAATAACGAATGCCGTATCTAAAAGGAATAGAATGTAATGATCTAATAATAATAAATAACAATTATAATAATAATAAAACCTTATTATTATTAATATTAATTTGTTCCATTACATCTGTTTAGATGCGGCATTCGTTATTTCGGATAATTCATAACTTCAGATAAATTCGTTACGTTCACTAACAGCCAAATTTGAAAGGAAATTCCAATACCTATAATTTAATAGTTATTAGTTAGTTATTATTTTGAATATTACTGATTTTTTCTTCTTTTTTTTTTTCAGATTTTTTTAATTTTCAGATTTTCGAATTTCTGAGTTTTCAAATTCCAAAAATCCGAAAATTCGGAATTCAAAAATTCGTTATTTGAAAATTAGAAATTCGGAAATCGGGATTTTCGAAAAAAAACGAATGAAACGAAAACAAACGCATTTTTTGTAAGTGCACATGTCTACTAGGAGGGGTGAATTTTTACTTTTTTTGGGGGGGGGGGGCGCATTTGAACTGGGGGGATTTGGAGGATGGGGGGAGGAGCAAAGATTTGTACTGAGAGGGGGTACTTCAGCAGGGGGGCAGATTTGTACTTGGAGGCGGGGGAATTTATGCTTAGGGGGTAAGCCTGCAGATTAGTGCACAGTGCTTTTGTGGGGGGATTTTTGCTAAAACATAATGCTCATACATCTTTGTGGGGGGGAGGGGGGGGCGCAGTTTGATATGTTCGGCCCGGTCTCTAGATGACCTTGTCCCAGCACTGCCAGCAGAAGATGTCTCGTACATCCAGCCTGTGAGGAGGGGGGGGCACATTCAGAACTGCGAGCACTTCACTGCATATGGGGGTCCTACCATTGATCAAAAGCCCTCCTGATACAAGCAGTGGGCTAGCCCTTGAGAGGAGTTATGAAAATATCTAAATATCTTGATGGGTGGGCATCAGTCTGCAGAGGTGGGTGTTCCTAGGCAGGCTTTGCATATACAACAAAAGATATGTGAAAAGTTGCGCTACAAGTGAGTCAAAGTGAAATCGAGTACAAATCAGCAGCTAGCATCAACAACGTGATAACTTGCTTAAAGCAGAGGTTCACACAAAAATTGAACCTCCGCTTTTCTGAACCCTCCCCCCCCTCCGGTGTCACATTTGGCACCTTTCAGGTGGGGAGGGGGGTTGCAGATACCTGTCTAAGACAGGTATTTGCACCCACTTCCGGCATAGACTCCCACGGGAGTCTACGCCTCTTCCCGTCCCCACCGCGCTGTCTGCTGGGACACACACGGGTCCCAGGAGATAGCGGGGACCAGTCAGGGCGTGCAGCGCGACTCGCGCATGCGCAGTAGGGGATCGGGAAGTGAAGCCGCAACGCTTCACTTCCTGATTCCCTCACAGAGAATGGTGGCGGCAGCTGCCGGGAACCGAGGGACGGTTCGGCCTCGGGTGCCGACACCGCTGGATTCGGGGACAGGTGAGTGTCCTTATTTTAAAAAAGTCAGCAGCTGCAGTATTTGTAGCTGCTGACTTAAAAAAAAAAAAAATATATAATAATAATAATAATAATAATAATTTGCGGGACTCCCTCTTTAAGAAGAAAAAAGAAATATAAAATGCAGCGCTTTTGGAACCTCGGCCCCCCAGGATAACCTATGGGAGTGGACGTTCAATTCTTGAGTCAAAAATGGTGAAAATAGTGGTATGCAAATAAACACTGAGAGTAATATGTGCATAAATACTGACAAGAAGACTCATATGTGTGTAACAAACGCATGAGAAAAGCACATGTGCAAGTGATATACAAACTAAAAATAAAAATGATAATAAATCCTATGGTAAACAAAGAGCACGTCTAAGAGCTCCTCTGTGTGGTGCTGTATAGTCTATTCACAAAAAATATTTTGAAAGATGTTTCTTCTGATGTTGACAAATATGAGGAAGCAGACTTTTCCATGCAGTAACCACAGGTGTGTATATGGGACAACAGAGGGAATGGATACTCTTACCCTAAAGTGTGGACACACACGCCGTACGGCGATGGGTCAAACAGGCATCAAACAGTCGTCTCCAACGGACTCTCCAACCGGGACCTTTGTGGTACAATGGTGTGTACCTGTGTCCACATCAGACAGGATGGATGATGGATACCTCATCCTGGGGACAACCGCTGGCAGGTAACCTCAAACTGGATTGGGCTGACAAGAGTTTGTAGTCCTCACACCGACATCCAATCAAAAAGATGGAAACAAAAGGGCCTCCACATAGTGCAGATGAATCCAAGGTAAAAAAAATGTATTTAAATCAATAAAAGAAAAAAAAAAAAAAAAAAAAAGTAAAAAACATGGATGCGTACACTCCATGTACACATCGTGATTGATAGTCTGTATGTTTTTATTTTTTGTTTTTTGCTTTTTTATTGATTAAATACATTTTTTTTACCTTGGATTCATCTGCACCATGTGGAGGCCCTTTTCTTTCCATCTTTTTTACATGAATTATGCTGCTGATTGGATGTCGGTGTGATGTCTGTGTGAGCAGTAGTGTATTTAGGTTTTGTGCTGCCCTAGGCCTGACTAAATTCGTGCACCCCCTAATTTAAATATGACCCACCCCTTCCTGTTACAGCCACACCCCTTGCTGTTTAAGACCCGCCCTGAAATTTTTGAGTGAGGACACTAGTTCTGAGGGCCTGGGGGGGGGGGGGGCAATGGATTCCTTTAATTTGCATAGATTTCCTCTCACTTCCTGTTTGGCTATGGGGCAGGAAGTGAAGGGAAATCTCTGCAGTGGGAGAGGGATGGTAAAAAATAAACTGACAGGGGTTATAACCCTCCCTTATTCTATCCAAAATGAAAAAAAAAAAAAAAAAAAAAAAAAAAAAAAAAAGTGTTGCCTATAGTTCTACCTTAAGCACAATTTTCTGTTAATTTCATGGAGAGGACTAAGAAGGTATAACCATGTAAATATATATATATATGTACCTGAAATAAATAATAAATAAATGTCAATGGTGCAGCAGAAAACATATAGGACAGTGAGGAAGGTTTGTGGTCCAGGATGAGAGGACAATCAAAATTACAAGCGGCGCCCCAACACCCCCCCACCACCACAGTTGCGGAATGCCAACCACCCGCATACCGGAAGCAGTGCGGCCACTTTATGGAGGGCGCTAGACTAATTTGCCTTTCAGCCCAGTCCTCCTCATAAGACTGGTGCCACACTAACAGTGTAGCGCAAGCCAGCAGGGACTCTTTCCGTGCTGCCACCCTGCAAAGTGCTGCCCTAGTACCTGCGTCCACATCCTGTCTGATGTGGACACAGGTACACACCATTGTACCGCAAAGGTCCCGGTTGGAGAGTCTGTTGGAGACGACTGTTTGATGCCTGTTTGACCCATCGCCGTACGGCGTGTGTGTCCACACTTTAGGGTAAGAGTATCCATTCCCTCTGTTGTCCCATATACACACCTGTGGTTACTGCATGGAAAAGTCTGCTTCCTCATATTTGTCAACATCAGAAGAAACATCTTTCACAATATTTTTTCTGAATAGACTATACAGCACCACACAGAGGAGCTCTTAGACGTGCTCTTTGTTTACCATAGGATTTATTATCATTTTTATTTTTAGTTTGTATATCACTTGCACATGTGATTTTCTCATGCGTTTGTTGCACACATATGAGTCTTCTTGTCAGTATTTATGCACATATTACTTTCAGTGTTTATTTTCATACCACTATTTTCACCATTTTAGGTTTGCATATAGTCTTCCCTAGGTAATGCTCAGATATGACGAGTAGACATGTGCGGTTCTTTAGTTCTGAACTGAAATTCGGACAATTTTCTTTTTTGTTATTCTGATGTATCTGAATTTCCGATTTACAATAGTAATGAGTTTAAACGAATCCAAAAAAACGAAACGTTTCGGATGAAATTCGAATAGTTTTCAAATCTAATTCACATTTCCTAAGAGAATAAAAGAATCATAAACATTAGAAAGAATATAACCATGTTCTGAAATTGGAATTTCAAATACATTTGAATACAATAGAAAAGAATTAAAATTGAAAATAGAAGAGAATAGAAAATAATAGAAAAGAATAGGATATAATAGAAGAGAAGAAAATAGGATAAAAAAAAAAAATGAAATAAAAAAAATAGAAAGAATTATAACCTTTTTCTGCAATTCGAATAGAATAGATCCAAATGGGAATAAAATAGAAAATAAAATACAATTAAAAATAGAATAGAATAAATTCGAATTCAGGCTGCATTCACACTTAAGCATTTTCAGCTCATAAAACGCCCAAACAAAATCCCATTCCTTTCGAAGGCACTTGTTCACATCTGAGTGTTTTGTCACCTGTGCCAAAAACACCTGAAAATGCCCTAAGCTCAAAAAAAGAATATGAGCTTCTTTGGGGGAGATTACAGACGTTTTTTCTGCCTTTAACATTTATGACCTGAACAAAATCACGGTAAAAACGCGGCAAAATCTCAGTAAAAACGCGAGAATTTGAAACACTCAGGAGCAAATGCAGCTTCAAATAGAAAATATAGTGAACTTGGTGTTGAGTTATTCACTTTCAGGTCATCACAGAGGACAAGGGGGAACTCTACGTCTAGACGAAAAAGAGATTTCATCTCCAAATACGGAAAGGTTTCTTCACAGTAAGAGCCATGAAAAAATGTGGAATAGACGCCCTCCAGAGGTGGTTCTGGCCAGCTCAGTAGATTGCTTTAAGTCAGTCCTGAATACTTTCCTAAATGTACATAATATAACTGGGTACTGACATTTATAGGTAAAGTTGATCCAGGGAAAATCCGATTGCCTCTCTGGGATCAGGAAGGAATTTTTTTTCTCCTGCTGTAGCAAATTGGATCATGCTTTGCTGGGGGTTTTTCGCCTTCCTCTGGATCAACTGTGGGTATAGGATTGTGTATATGGGAGTGTATGATATTTATTTTTCTTCTTTTTGGGCTGAACTGGATGGACTTGTGTGTTTTTTTCCACCTGACTATGTAACTATATATGCAACTATGTAAAAATAGAATAGAACAAAAAAAACAAAAAAACTATAGAATAGAATGAAATAGAAAGAATACAACCATCTTCCAAAACTCAAATTTCGAATAGAATAACTTCGATTTCAAATGCAATTAGAATCAATTTGAATTTTCTGAATTCTGTCAAATGGAGTTAAATTTGACCAAATTCGGAACTTTCGAATAAACAAAACAAATTCCGAAAACGAATTAAAACGAATTTAAGGCGGACCGTCCGTCATTTTTTCATCTTTCCATCTATTAAATCTTCTGCCCTTGTTGTTTTAACTTTGGATAGTAAAACATTTTTTTTTCTGTAAAAATGTAAATCCCTTATACAGCCCACTTCCTATTTCTTGTCTGGTCATTAGCCTAGGCTTCTCACATCATGTGCAGCTCTCTCTCACTCTTGTGAGAGTTTGCCAGGAAGGGAGGGGGGGGGAGATGGGTCATAAGAGGGCCAATGAGAGCTGCAGAGCTGGAGGTGTGCCTCTGTGCAAATCCAGGAAGTGAACAGTCAGCAGCTTCAGCTGCCCACAGTTAAAATGGCTGCAGCCAGACTCAGTAGAGGGAGATTTCTGCAGCATATTTGGCAAGTACAGAATCACAGTATATATAAAATAATATGCAAAAGTGGTTGGAGGGAAGCTTCAGAATGGCAAAGAGGTTTTTATTACAAATTATGTGAGCAGACTGCAGTTCCTCTTTAAACAAATTTATGTAAATAAAATTGTAACAAAACACATTTTTCTCTTTCTCCACATGTCTAATGTGGAGCTTCCATGATTAAAAGGAAATAAAATCCAAAAAATTAAAAAAGGGTGGGCCAGGGACAGTCAGGCTGGGGAGGAAAGGGATAGATGATGCTCTAGCCAAGAAATTAAGGGGGGCTATATTTGACTTGCTGCAATTTCTAATGCACGTTGTTAGAAGCTCACAGTGTGCAGCGAAATCAGAGTAATGCCCCGTACACACGGTCGGATTTTCCGACGGAAAATGTGTGATAGGACCTTGTTGTCGGAAATTCCGACCGTGTGTAGGATCCAACACACATTTTCCATCGGAATTTCCGACACACACACAGTTTGAGAGCTTGCTATAAAATTTTCCGACAACAAAATCCATTGTCGGAAATTCCGATCGTGTGTACAAAAATCCGACGCACAAAGTGCCACGCATGCTCAGAATAAATTAAGAGAGGAAAGCTATTGGCTACTGCCCCGTTTATAGTCCCGACGTACGTGTTTTACGCCACCGCGTTCAGAACGATCGGATTTTCCGATAACTTTGTGCGACCGTGTGTATGCAAGACAAGTTTGAGCCAACATCCGTCGGAAAAAATCCATGGATTTTGTTGTCGGAATGTCCGATCAATGTCCGACCGTGTGTACAGGGCATAAGACATTTTAGTCCACAGTGGAACATTAGATGTTCACGTTATTCATGCACATTGGTACTACATTATGAGGTTTGAAGCGGCAACTGGCCGGGCCCTCCTGTTAAAGTGACGGGGCCGGGACCCCTACAGGAGGGCCGGTGGTACCCCCTTATCAGGGGCCCTGCAGTTCAGGAGAGGAGCTGGTACAACTGAAGGAAAGGCTGGAGGTCAGATTTAATGTAAACCATAATTATCAGTGTGTGTAATGTATACAAAACGATTTATCTATAGGAAGTTTCATTATGGGTGCACATGGGGCAGCCTTTATGTCACAGATTGAAAATGAGGGCCTATCGAGAAGCAAGAGAGCAGTGTAGGGTTGGGATTGCGGCTTGCAGTCCAACCAGAAGTGACGGTTCTGCTGGCCGTAGGACCCGTCCTGGTCAGAGGTAGAGGAGAAGCTGCCGCCACTAAGAGACCAACCCCACCTTACCAGGGACCACCGTTATTAGCTGAAGTACCGGAGCAACATTCCCACCAACCAGGGAAGGCGAAGAATCTGGAAACTATAGCAGGTATCAAGCCAGGGACCCAGCCAGTGGAGGCCACGCTTGCAGAGGAGCCTTGTGTGTCAAGCCAGGGACCGAGCCAGCCAGTGGGGTGATGCTTGAGAAGTATCTTGAGTGCCAAGCTAGGGACCCAGCAGAGAGGCAGGGGCGACGCTTGAGGAAGATACCACCGTGAAGATTGGAGGAGCTCACGGGATTCAGTGGCAGTGAATCATCTAGTCTAGTGAGAGAGATTGAGAGCTCAGTGGACTGAAGAACTACGAGAAGCGATTGTAGTGAAAGCAAAGGAACTGTTACAACTTGTGTTAGAAACTATTAAAGACTGTTGCCATAGGAGACAGCATTCCTACACGTGCGAATGTGGCGTCTTGCTGGATGCCTTTCCCTGCATGGCTGTCCTCCGGTTGAAGTCTCGGAGTCTGCCAATTAACATTGCAACTACCTAAGGGTGTCCTGGCCCTAACCCTAACCCTCTCTCCCAAAGTTCTGTTAAGAGAAATAAAATCTCTTTTGCTTTTAAGAAGTGTCTGGCGCCCCAAAAATATACTTCGTACTACACCCACTATGCCTTGCAACCCATCATATGCAGAAGGATGTCAGCTATCCCTGGCCCTGGAGGTTCTCATTAGACAGAAGGAGGCCTGGGACCTTGCTACATTTGCAATAGAGTTATCTTGGTAACTGCAGACCCGGTGACTCTGGCTGCCCAAGCTGGGATCTGGGAAGCCATGTTTACATTTTGTTCCTGGTACAAAGAGATACATTTTTATTCAAACTAATAATGTGATTTGTTAATGCCGACACCTACTTTATTTCATTCAGGCGAAGAGTGAATTTTAACGAGGGGTATTCTTTAAAATAAAGCCTTCATGCATGCTAAAATAACGGCAGCCAGATCCGACAGGACAAAGTTTACCGCCGGATTCTCCGGAGAGCTGTAATGTTTCTTCCCCGATAATGCTTTTTTGAAGTGACATTTCCTAAAAAGATTTTGTAACAATCAATAAAAGTCATCTAGCATGGCAGCTCGAGATGACTTGTTGAGGCAAGGGCCCGGAGATCGAGAACGTTCTGCAGAGAAGAGGATGTCAGATGTAAAATTACCTCCGCGCCGGAGAGTGGAGAGGACAGGAATTAGTTTAAAATTCAAGTCGTCTGCAATAATCATCCGAATGACAGTAGAAAAGTGAACTTGTGAAGACGTGCGCTGCACAAGGAGGAAGATTTTAATCTCCGGCTATTCTGAATCCTAAATATATAGACTGTGTACAGAATACTGAAGAGCGGGGCTCATATGAAGTGTAGTGCTCATCCCTGAAGGAGCCGCCGGTTGTATTGGGACCTCCTAGCTAATCTAGGGTTAAATAGTTCCATAGTTGCCCCATAGCATTTCCCCAACCCACCAGTGGTGACCATTTGAGGTAATATCCCTGGAGGTAATATCAGACTCTGGTGATTGAAAAAAGAAAAAGGGTACAGCTTCCCAAACGGTCACTGGCAATATAAGAAAAGGGGCAGGGATAGTGGGAACATCACTGCCAAAAATGTGGCCATGGGACCATAATTGGGCAATGTTATTGCCCGAATGTGGTCATGGGGACATAATTGGGCAACAATGTCAACCCACTATCCCTGACCCATTTGTTTGGTGACCAGGGATTTCCAGCCATGTAAGCAAATGGGGCCGTGTGAGGTCAGTGGTTGCTGAGGGTGCAGCAGGTGCCTGCACCCACAGCATCCTTAGCAACCAATGACTTCACCTAGCATATCGGTCTTATCAAAAGCAGTTCTGCTTCTATCCTGCACTGCTTTGATTTTCGTCCCCTGCCACTGACAGTTGGAGAAAGGGAAGAATGTCCCCTTGACACTGACCACTGGGGCAAGGGAAGATCGTTCCCTTGCCACTAACCACTGGAGCGAGGGAAGAATGCTCCCTTGCCACTGTCCATTGATGCAAAGGGGGAAGAATGTCCCCTTGCCACGACTGCTGGGGCTAGGGAAGGAAGACCTCGTCACTGAACATTGAGGCGAGGGAAGGATGTTGCCTTGCCACTAGCTGTCAAGGCTAAAAGGAGGTCACCCGTGTACCATTGAACGTTGGTGCAAGAGAAGGCTGCACCTTTTTCCACTAAACATCAGGGAGAGGGAAGAATGCCCCCTTGCCAGAAACTGTCGGAGAGGGCTGGATTTCTTCTTGCCCCCGATCACGGAGGCTAGGAAAAGGATGCCCTCTTGACACCAACTGCTTGGGCAAAGGAAGGAAAACCCCTTGCCACCGACCTTTAGGACACATCAGTGGCAAAAGGGAAGGATACCACCTCTTCCCTGACAACGAAGGTAAGATAAGCGTACCCCTTGCCACTGATTGTCAGAGCAGGGCACTGATGGTTCTCAGTGACAAACAGCCTCAGTAGAAGAAAGAGTACCCCCTTTATAGACCAAGCTAAAGAAATTATTGGTTTCTATGCTGTTGATGCTACTTGTAGTCATCTTCACCAAAACTATGCTGCCACCACCAAACTGGAGACCAACCCCCCTCAGCACCTCAACTGGATGTCACCAGCCAATGCATCTCCCCAAGGTTTGTCTCCACCACACTCCAACTCCAGATCAACCAAATTAAAAGACACTGCCACTTTCAAGGCACATCCGTCACCAGCTGCTGGCTTCCTTCTGAAATTGCCATTTGTCTGGCTATCATCATGGTCCTTTGGCTTCAATACTTCAGGTCATGGACCCATAAGAAGTCTACAGTCACTTAGGTGTTTATATTAGCGCAACTGGAAGACTATTCAAAGACTTTAGAAGGGAACACATACATGGACTACAAGTTCCCCCTAATTCTTTATTCTGAGTATGTGCGCTCTCCATGAGTTTAATAACCTGTGGATCTTTCTTGATAATATTAATTTTATAACCAAAAAGAAAGAAGAAAAGAAAAACAGAAATCTAAGTGTACAAGCGAGTCCCCCGCCGCCCAACATTAATGTCACCTCCAGCAATGAAAGCACTTTAGTTACCTGCAAACGCCTCTAGTTATTTGTACTCCTTTTTTTCTCCCCCTTCCATCTTTCAAACTCAGGAATGTCATTTGCATTTCTGAAAGCCCGTGGGTTGTCAAAGCAGCGCAAGAGACACCATTAATTACAGTTTTGAAAAATGACGAGAAAAAAAGTGCGCATGTCCCCCCTCGTTCCCCCTACCCCCCTGATTTGAAAAAAAACTTTTAGGTCCTTTTTATTTTGCCAAAACTCATACGTGTGAAGGGAATTTTAACTTTCCTTTCTGCATACATTCCGGTGGTAATTGAGATTATAGAAGACCTGCGCTTATTTTAAATGCCGTCGCCATGGTAACTGTTTCTTTTCTTTCCAAGTGCATTTAAGACTTCTTTAATCTCTGCGTTTGAGGTGAGGAGACTGAAATTGTAACTCGAAGTGAAAGGGAGGTTTACAATTTCGAATCTGAGAGAAGGCGATGCTCTCATCTGATGGAATGAGAAGCGTGAAAATTACTCGCGCTGTCCTTAACCACTTCAGCCCCGGAGGGTTTTACCCCCTTCCTGACCAGGCGATTTTTTGCGATACGGCCCTGCGTTACTTTAAATGACAATTGCGTGGTCCTGCTCCGCTGTACGCAAATAAAACTGATGTCCTTTTATTCCCACAAATAGAGCTTTCTTTTGGTGGTATTTGGTCACCTCTGTGCTTTTATATTTTTTGCGCTATAAACAAAAAAAGACCGACAATTTTGAAAAAAAAAAAAAAAAAAAAAAAAACTATATATTTTTTACTTCAGGCTATAAAACACATCCAATAAATTAAAAAAAAAAAAAATCTAATTTCTTCATAAATTTAGGGCCAATATGTATTCTGCTACATATTTTTGGTAAATTAAAATCCCAATAAGTGTATATTGATTGGTTTGCGCAAAAGTTAGTGTCTACACACTATGGAAAATTTTTATGGAATTTTTATTCATTTTTACTAGTAATGGCAGCGATCAGTGATTTTTAGCGGGACTGTGACATTGCGGCGGACAAATCGGAGAAATAACTGACAACATTTTTTGGGGGACCAGTGGCACAAATACAGTGATCAGTGCTAAAAATATGCACTGTTACCATACTAATGACATTGGCAGGGAGGGGGTTAACATGGGGGGGAAAATCAAAGGGTTAAGTGTGCTCCTAGGGAGTGCTCTCTAACTGTAAGTGGAATGCTGCGACTGGAGGAAGACAGATCTGTGTTTCTGCTTAGCAGAAACACAAGATCTCCATCTTCCTCTCTCACAGAATGGCGGTTTGCCTTGTTTTACATAGGCAGACCACCGTTCTACCTCTTCAGAGAATGATCGACGGGTGCCAACACATCCATCGAACCTGCTGATTGGCTCCCGTTGTGTCCAATCACAGGGGGAGTGGGTCGCCAGGGGGGCGCCCCCCGGACCCTGTGCATGAAATCACCTGTGCATGATTGCGTGCAGGAGGGACGCCCTGCTGCAGTATATCTGGGGCGGTCCATAAGGAGGAACTTCACTCTGCCTAACACCCCCCCCCCCCAACCAGACACATGTAGCGAGTCTCTACCAGGTCCCGTAGTTCTGACAAAGATCCCTGTGGTGTGTCTGTGCAAGATCCACCACTCATGTGCAGACTAGAGATGGTAAGGCCGGGGAAAAAAAAAATCCACACACACACTTTTCCCATTCTTTTTCAGTAATTAATATACTGTATTTATGACATGGTATTCAAACATGAAGACCTTACTGAAAGATTTCTGAGACTTTATGTAAAGTCTTAAATTTATTGTAAGTTCTCTCAGCTAAAGACAAACTAATCCTGGAATACAGTTCAAGTAACACTGTACTTTTCAATGCATTTCTCAAACAAGAGAAATATGCATTCCTGCCACTAGGGGGCACTGCAGGGGAAAGTCTCCAGTTTAGTTTTGCTTGTGGGCACCATCTTGTCCCTCCTACAGCTGGGGGAATGTTGGGATACATAGCTCCCAACTGCTCCTGATTTCGAGGGACTATCCCTGATTTGGAGCAATGTCCCTCTTTCCTCCTCATTTTTCCCCTCATTTTGGTCTGATCTATATAGTTGTATATAAAATGCACTCTGTATCTTTTAAAAAGTGTTTCCCAGTGCTAAACGTTTCATTCAATTTCTAAATTGCTGCATTTGTAAATGTATATAGTATATAGGAATAGTAGTAGTAAAATAAATAAATAAAATAAAGCACTTGTGGGTTTAACAAATTATTTTGTATAATTCTGCTTTAAGGGGGAGTGGCAGAGGGTGTGTCCCATGCCTACATACTTTTGCTAATAGGTGTCTCTCATTCCCATCTGAAAAAGTTGGGAGGTATAGGGATACAGTAGATCAGGGATTTGGAATAGGCGGACCTCCAGCTGTTGCAAAACTACAAGTCCCATCATGCCTCTGCCTCGGGGTGTCATGCTTGTGGCTGTCAGTCTTGCTATGCCTCATGGGGCTTGTAGTTCTGCAACAGCTGGAGGTCCGCTAATTGCATATCCCTTCAGTAGATGATAATTAAGGCCTGAGAGGACAGAAACTGACAGGTAAGAGGGTAAAAGTGACTGACAAATTAGTTTATTTTTATGACCTTTAAATGATTCCTAATGTTCTCCACCATCACAGCATAATGTTTCCCTATAGTTTGCTCAATAAATAGTTTTTTCTTTTTTCTCCTCTCAGTAAAATGGTGAGACCAACATTTAGAGTTTGGAAACATTTTCACAGTGCGATTTCTGCCGAGAGCAAAGCTGCAATTTGCAGATGTTGCGAGAAGAAATATTCTTTTCCAAATGCTACCAGGCATGCCAGAGGTGCCCTAAAGACATTACAAAATACGTTATGGAATGAAATGATGAGGACCAGAATGAACATGTTCCCTTTCCAGAAACACTCTTTCTGCTGCTTCTGGATCACCACAAAGTGTTTCTTCACCAGCAGCATCTTCAAGTAAGGAAGTGTTACAGACCACAGCCTACCGAAAATACACAATCCTTTTTTTGGAGAAAATTACGCCTGAAAATCAGGAGAATGTTCGTCAAGCTCTTCATAGAGCAATACATGCTTCTGGATCAACATTGTCCATAACTGAAAACTCATATTGGCAGAAAGCTTTTACGTTATTACGTACACAATCTACATTTTAGGGCTTGTTCACATCAGGTGAAGTGCAGCAACGTGTGCAAAGTCACGTGTTTTCCTGTACCGTGCAAAAACGTGCTGCCTTTTGACGGGCGTGCGGGTGCCATTCATTTTTAAATGGTACCCCCACGCATCTAGCAACGCAGTATCATGCATTTTGGTAAAGTGCAATTAAAAAAAAATAAATAAATCACAGCGGCACTTTTTTTGCATGTTTCACTTGTATAGATCAGCCTGTTAAAATAGACGACGTGCAAGAATGTGCAAAAAAAAAAAATGAACACTCAGACCCAACTCCTGATGTGAATGAGCCCTCAGACTGGTGTGCCCCAGGATTGTGCACAATTCTAAAGGATGTCTTGACTGAATAGGTTGAGAAGCACTGGACTATTTCATGGCTGGAGTTGCTGATGTATACAAGGAGCTTGTATACATCAGCAACTGGAGCCAGCCTGGAGCCGCCCTTCAATCCCATCTAAAAAGTTATAAATCCCCAGTGAAAGTTTCCCAGTTCCGTCACGTTTATACAGTTCTATGTGCGCTTACAATCAGACTTTACCGTTTGTAGAGGAAAAAGAGAAAAGGGCTGGCCTATCACATACATATGCTGCCATTACCCACAAGTCACAAGTTTAATTTTCTGCAACACTCTAAACTCATCCCCGCACCATCTGTTCCTCCTTGTAATTACCAAGGCAAGACGCCGCAATTCACTGGCGAATCGTAAAATGCAAGATATAAGATATCACAACGCATGTGTATAATCTCTTTTTAAATCTACAGGCATCTGTTCCAGGAATCCCTGTATATTATACCAACGCAATCCCGGCCTGTCACAACAATGTACTATACTGTAGCAACACAGTGACAGAGATTTAATTAAAGAAGGAAATTGCTATTCCAAACCACTATTTGCAGCAATCCAGTAATATTGTCCGATTGCCTGCAGAGTCTTCGTCACCGGATCAGTCCACCATGAATAGGATTTCGGATATTGGGGGTTTATAATACGGGAAGTCTTGGGACTTCATTTGTGGAGCTCCCTCTAGGTGTTGCCGTTGCCCCTGTTTTATTGTCTATAATATACATTAAAAGTGGAATAATGGGCAAAAAGAAAAAAAAATAAAATAAAACATTATACAGTATATGGCACAGTCTGCTAATAGCATTTGTTTTTATTTGGTGTCCCGTTGTAACAGTTTTAATACCGGTTGATCCTGCCAGTAGATCTGTTATTTTTCCACTTCCTTTAGAGCCCTTTCACACTGACAGCGCGGGGGCGTTGGCGGCGCAGCAACGCTAGTTTTAGAGGCGCTTTTCAGCCGCTAGCGGGGTGCTTTTAACTCCGGCTATCGGCCGAATAAAGGGTTAAAAGCGCCCGCAAAGTGCCGCTGCCCACTGATTTCAGGGCAGGGGCGCTTTAGGTGCGGTGTATACACCGTGCCTAAAGTACCTCAGAGAAGCTGCTTGCAGGACTTTTTTTGATGTCCTGCCAGCGCTTTCAATTGGGCTTGACTGGGCTCAAGCCCATGGGCCCCATCCAATAGGGGGCCCCGCTGGCAGTGCCTGATCCACGGCAAACTCCCGCCCGCTAGCCAGCCCGTTTCGTCTGTACCGCTGCTTATTTCATGGGGACCAATCAGGCTTGTGTTTACTTCCACTTCCTGATAGAGGTGGAACGCACCATAGGGCGGATGTGATGTTATCAGCCAGAAATGATGGCCACGTTGCCTCCCATGTCTTGCATCATTTCCGGCTGATTACATCACATCCGACCTATGGTGCTTTCCACCGCTACCAGGAAGTGGGAATACAAAAGCCCGATCGGTCACCGAGAAATAAGCAGCGGTGCCGGCGAAACGGGCTTGCTAGCGGGCAGGAGTTTGCCACCCCCCTGAATGTGCCCCTGAATGTTAGAAATCATGGGGCCCCCGTACATCCTACCTGACGGGGCCCCCTTCGACCGGTGGCAGGTGACATGGCAAGTGACACCCTGCATCCGCTGACAAGTGACGTGGCAAGTGACAATCCGCAATGTGTGGCAAGTGACAATCCGCATCTGAAGGCAGGTGACGTTGGCAAGTGACACGCTCAGGCTCCGACTGATTCTGCTTATGGTGAGTTGAACTATTTTATTTTATATAACAATGTAATAATAGAAATATTGCACTTCAATCATTTTTTTTGCTATACAGCACTGCGTCGATTTAACTGACAGTTGCGCAGTTGTGTGATGCTGTACCCAAACACTCGGCTACTCTCGGCTCCGCTCGGGACTGCGAGAGGACCCGAGAGCCACCGAGAGCCGCCAAGATACACAGGACTGTACCTCGGCGGCGCAATTTTTTAAACTTCAAGACTGCAAGGACAAGGCTGCAAATGACACTGGTCAAGGCTGCAGATGGACGCTGTGTAACGCTGCATTAATGGGCATTTAAATGTAAGTTTTTTCCTTAAACTTCCCTCATAAACTTGGGGTGCGTGTTATACGCCGATAAATACGGTAATGTATAGAAGGTAGGACCCGAAAGTGACTTAAGCCCAGGGCCCCCCACCACCCTAAGTCCTGATCAGACGCTTACATCAAGAAATGTATAGTTTATTTATGTAAAAGAATACAGACATATAGTCATGTAGATATAAAATCATACAAATACTACATAATATTATATAAAAAAGGAAAAACAGGTAACAAAATAAGTACTAGGAAGTTAAAATTGGGGTGTGCCCATATTGAGGCAGGTATTTAAGAAAGGCTGACGCGTTTCGAGGAAAACCTCTTCATCAGAGCCAGGAGAACTGGAGCACAGTCTGTATGGGCCGGTAGGCCAACATGTGTACATGGGGAGAGGTGGTGTGGCTAGTAGGAGGATGTGTCCTGTGATGGACAATTGATTATTCCAAGTTCCATACCCAGGTGTTCTATGGATGAAATTAGAATGTAAATAGATTGTATTTTCTTTTTGCGGTGCTGTTAGGCTGTCAGATGTGCCTGTCTCAGGAGAAGTGTGTAGACACAGCTGCAAAACTTTTCCTATCCCTAGGCAGCAAGATGCTTTCTATCCAGGCATCAGCTGCCTCAAGGACACCTCCTCCCTCCTCCTCCCCCCTTTCTGCTGCCAGGATCACACGGCTCTCCACTCCAAAGGATCTCTACAGTTTGCAGCTGTGTCTACACACTTCTCCTGAGACAGGCACATCTGACAGCCTAACAGCACCTCAAAAAGAAAATACAATCTATTTACATTCTAATTTCATCCATAGAACACCTGGGTATGGAACTTGGAATAATCAATTGTCCATCACAGGACACATCCTCCTACTAGCCACACCACCTCTCCCCATGTACACATGTCGGCCTACCGGCCCATACAGACTGTGCTCCAGTTCTCCTGGCTCTGATGAAGAGGTTTTCCTCGAAACGCGTCAGCCTTTCTTAAATACCTGCCTCAATATGGGCACACCCCAATTTTAACTTCCTAGTACTTATTTTGTTACCTGTTTTTCCTTTTTTATATAATATTATGTAGTATTTGTATGATTTTATATCTATATGACTATATGTCTGTATTCTTTTACATAAATAAACCATACATTTCTTGATGTAAGCGTCTGATCACGCGCCTTCCATCCACTTCCTACTAAACAGTCCTTTGCAGACCACCCCTGGTCAGCTAAGGCAGCGGGACACGCTCCATCATCTCCCCCAGTCCTATCTCTGACTACAATACTACCTTTGTTCTACAGCAAACGATCTCACAAGCGCAGGAGTATTTTACACCATATCTTGTTCACCCTAAGTCCTGCCCTGAGCGCAGCACCCCAGTGTAAAAGCACTCAGGCTTTCACACTGGGATTGCAGATGAGGCATTTTCAGGTGCTTTACAGGCGTCATTTTTAGCGCTAAATCACCTGAAAAAAAAGCCTCCGGTGTGTGAAAGGGGTCTAAAAGCTGAATTATTATTATGCCATAAAGCTCCTGGGTGGCATTTATAGTTTTTTGGGGGTTTTTTTATACAGCGGTTCAACTCCACTTTAACAGGCCAAGCTGTTGAGCAAAAGTGGCAGTTAGAAAGTTGGCAAAAACAATTATTATTTTATTCATATGGCTTAAAGTGGTTCTAAAAGTCTAAATTTTTTTAATATTAATGCAGTCTCTTCATTAAAAGAAGACGGGACGAAGCTCTTTTGGTCATACGTCTCCTGTGGGTCAAAGGAGTACACTTAGTTCTGCACTCCCGTGACCCAGATTCAGCGGACATTGGGCTAAAGTCTGCCGTCGGCTGACAGCACTCTGGTCCAGACTCTGGGGGGATCCCAACTTTAAGCCGACTCAGCCTCTCAGCATGGAACTGCTTGCCGAAATCTCTGTGAATTGCTCTTCCCGTTTGTATCTGTGTCAGGTTCAATTACTATATAGCTCCCATCTGCAGAGTCAGGGCCGTAGTTAATATTGATTGGACCCTGGGCAAACACTTTTTTGGGCCCCCCCGATTAGTTGGCAGAGGTTACAACGTATCATTACTGCTCACTGACTGGCTGCTAGAGGTTACAGCACACATTACAGCTCACTGATTAGTTGCTAGAGGTTACAGTGCATGGCTTCTGCTTGTTGATTGGCTGCTAGAGATTACTGTACATCAATACTGCTCACTAATTGGTTGCTAGAGGTTACTGCACATCATTATTGCTCACCGATTGGTTACAGCACATCATCTCCTCACTGCTGGCACACAATGGACTGGGGAGGTGAGGGGACCCATCAATAGACAGAAAACACCCAGGGATCAGTCGGGAGGCAGTACACTGTGGCAAATTCTGAATCATGCAGAGCAAAGCTGGAAATCTTGTGTAGTATGTAGTGGGGGGCACGGCAATAGGGCAGAGCTGGGCAGCATCAGTAACAGCACTTCACACTAAGATATTGGGACACAGCACGGGACTAAATCTTCAAGGGAAGATAGTTGCCAAGTATGAGGCAGCTGCTTTGGGCCCCAGAACAATGACAGGGCCCAGGGCAACTGCCTCTTTTGCCCTGCCTTAAAGACTGCCCTGTGCAGAGTACTAGATGGAATGACCCAGGGATGGTGGGATATGTAGTGAAAGAATAATGAACCTTTATGGCTTGTTCACATTTATGTCAGCCCTTGTTGTCCCTCTGTGGATCACTTTTCAGAGGGCGGTTGACTGGCGGCTGGGAGGCCATATGTTGCCCCCTCAACACCTGTTTTATCCTTGAAAAGCCTGCATTACTGCGTCAGAACCATGTGCATTACTACCTGCTGAATGCAACATGAGGTATATATTTTTGCCACAGCTACAAAGAAAAGCATTGGCCAGGGCAGGTGTACAGCCCCAGATGGCTGCATGTTCTCCTTCAAGTGGGCAGCCAGGAGGTGGCAAAACCGCAACATAACCACCTGTTTTTACCACCCCCTACATGACCAAGCACTCTATTTACCCCATCAGATCACTTGGAGCTATCTAGGTTTATGAGCACGCAGGCACCACATGTTGGCGATGCTTCTAGAAAGCGATACGACGCATTCTTATTACAGCTGGCCCAGCTACTAAATGTTTAAAAAGGATAACAGAATTGTTTTGTGAATTAAACATATGAACTAAATAGTGCATAAGTGAAGGTGCTGGAAAACACTTTCTGCAGCTGAACTGCGGGTTTAGAACCAGCCGGGCTGTGGCTTCAAAAGTGCAGTTGGGACACATAGGAGGTGAGGTCTGAGATTTGCAGCACATGTATCAAGAAAATTAGCAACATATAAAAAAGGTGAACACATAGGGGGTCTATCCATTAAGAAAAAAAAATAAATAAAATTAAAAAATTGCTACATGAATGTCTCATTCTAAAATAATCCCCATAATTTGTTTACTGTGTGTGAAATGTCATTTTCCTATGATCATAAGCTCCATCTAGTGGCCATAATGCTGTATTTTCTTGAAATGCCATAAGAAGGAAAATACCAGATTAAGACCACTAGATGGCGCTGAGAATCTCAGAGAAAAAAAAAAAAAATAGAAAAATGACAATTCACACATGTTACACACATTATAGGGATTGTTTGAATGCAGGAACATTTGCAAAGCAAGTTTTTTTTTCGATAAACATTCCCTTATAGTCATTTAGTAATTATGTCTTAATGCTTATGTTGAGCAACAAAACTAATAAGTGTCCCCTATACGATCAAATATACAGAACTATATGCTTTGGGCAGCAGGGTGGTGGTGGGGGAGAGATGTAGAGGCAAAAACAGAGCTTCAGGGGGGCATTTTTCAAGCAAACTAATGCACATCAGGCTGCCTGTTAGCAAAGCCTATGCAACAGTCTTCCTATGTATTTGCATCCCCTGTCCCTGGAATCCTGGGTAGCCAGATGCAACAGTTTTGCATGAGCCTGCTGCAGCAGAGGTAAATTTTTGCAGGCTTGGCTAATGGCGAAGCCTGTCTGTTTTTTTTTCCTGGGTTGGGCAGAGATCCAGGGAGAGCTGGATGACTCACAGGCAGCATCACTGCGACCTTCCCCCTATTTCTAGAATGTGCTGGAACCTTCTAGAAAGATGGGAGGGGAGGTAAGGTGGAGCTGCCTGGAGTATTCTGAGGGCCCTGACCAATCCCCAACTTGGATTGGCAGGGGGGGGGGGGGCCCTGAAATACTCTGGGTCAGCGCAGCTGGGGAGGAGAGTTCAGGTGGAAGCTGGAGATGGAGTGTTAGGCTGTGGCAGGGGCGGACTGACAATTCGGGCACTACCCGAGGGCCCCATGCCACTAAGGGGCCCCATCAGGGTTGCCAGCCTCAATAAAACCAGGGACAGTATGTAAAAATTAGTGTTTTTTTTAAAAATCCCAAGATTATAGCTGCCCCACTTCTCCAGTACCTTTTCAGTGTGTGTATATTGTGTGGCCCCATAATCTATTGCCCGGGGCCCCATAATCTTCTCCTATTGCCCGGGGGGCCCCCATAATCTTCTCCTATTGCCCGGGGGGCCCCATAATCTTCTCCTATTGCCCGGGGGGCCCCATAATCTTCTCCTATTGCCCGGGAGGCCCCATAATCTTCTCCTATTGCCTGGGGGGCCCCATAATCTTCTTCTATTGCCCGGGGGGCCCCATAATCTTCTATTGCCCGGGGGCCCCATAATCTTCTCCTATTGCCCGGGGGGCCCCATAATCTTCTCCTATTGCCCGGGGGCCCCATAATCTTCTCCTATTGCCCGGGGGCCCCATGAGTTGTCAGTCCGCCCCTGGGCTGTGGTGGCCTTTGAGGGAGCTTCCGATCCAAGGGGGGGGGGGTTGCCTGGGCTTGTGTGCGGACAGGGACTTCCTAAAATCACAGAGGTGTCCTGGCCAGGAGGCAATGGGAGCAAAGAGGACAGCTGAAGAACACTGCTGGGCAAGTCTCCAGGAGGACAAGGAACAGCCAAGAGGGCTGGTGAGTGACACACAGTCAGGAGGACTGGGGGAGGCCCGCCTGAGGAGTACTGGGGTGGAGCAGTCTGGGATGGGTGCAGAGCCAGTCAGGACTGTGGTGACATGGGCAGTGGAAAGAGGCAGCTGCAGCCGGGAGGGCTGGCAGGGCCTGAAGAGGTGGTACTGGGAGCAGTAGCCACATATGAGACAACTACCACAAAAGGACTTCCATTTTTTTTGCTACACCAAAGGGGCCCACAGTCCCTGCCTGCCAAGGGCATTTGCTTTGGGCCTGACAGAGTCAGAGTCAGGTCCCCATAACAGTGCTCGCTGGTTCTGGGAACGATAGTCTGCAAGCAAGTGTTTGGCTGGAAGTTGAGAAGAGATTATATATACACCGGAGTGTAGAAAGTTCAGTCTCAATGTAAATTTCTTCAATCAAGTGGGCATCCCATAGGTACCCCATCCAAGTTTAATTTCACTAATAAAACAAAAAACAAAAACAAATTGCAAGGTCTTCTTCTTGACTCAGCGTGTTCAGGGAATTCATGTGCCTGGATGTGCAGGGTTGGAGACAAACCACAATCACCAGTGGCCCCTATGGGGGCAGCGCTATACTCAGTACAAACACACAATAAAAAGTGGTCAGGGTCAGGTGTTATTCTGTCACAGCTGAGGATGGAATTTCTGAATGAAGATACCCAATTATTATACTGCCTCCTTCATAATGGCCATACTACAGTTTACACCCGTGCGAGGGCCACGTTTACCCACATAGGGGATGCACACATAAAAGGGGCTTTCCAATTAGCTGGATGTTGGTGTCAAAAGCACAATTTCCTGCCCTGTTCCTCCCTTGTTAGAGGATGCCCCTTCTGCTGTACCCTCCGCCATATTGTGCCCCACTCCGCGCAAGAGGCCTCCACATGACATTCCAGGCCGTTGACCTTTATAACCCCAAAAAGAAAAAAGAATGTCCAAACATAAAATAGGGTTGCTGCACTTTACTGGTGGTACTTTAAAAATAACCACAACAGTCACATCACATTGACATACTGGGGGAGATTTACTAAAACTGGAGCATGCAAAATCTGGTGCAGCTCTGCATAGAAACCAATCAGCTTCCAGGTTTTTTTTGTCAAAGCTTAAATGAAATAGCTAGAAGCTGATTGGCTGCCATGCACAGCTGCATCAGATTTTGCACTCTTCAGTTTTAGTAAATCAAACCCCACTATCCAGAGTTGCTTGACAGTACATTGTCAATCACATTTAGTGGATGGTATGCAGTAGTCACATGTGAAAGCACGTAGCACTTTAAGTCCGGGTTCACATATGAGCAGCTGCAGTTCCCAGCATGGAGTCCGGTGTGTCCCGGTTCAGGCGTGATTCAGGTCTGAATTTTTGCCTGAATTCGTACCGGACTCAAAGACACACAGGACCCTTTTGGAATGCGGATTGCGGCCACCCCGGACATGCGTGAACCGGCTCCATTGCTAGCCGGGCACACCCGCATCCAATTCGCACATATGTGAACCTGGAATAGAGGCGAAGTTCACCTTCCTTTTTTTCTCTAAAATCCAGCTCCACTGTGTACCAATATACCATTAATGTACCTCAGTTGCAGAAAAAAAAAAAAAGCTTTCTTTGATTTTTAGAACATGGCCTTACCTTAGCCTGCTGTGTTCAATAGAAAGCTTCACGACTTCCTGGTATGTACCTGAGAGCCAGTAACAGACAGGAAGGAGTTCACCAGCTGACCACACACCCCCTGCACCCATCAACTAGGTTTGCAGGGCATCGCCCCAGGCGTGCATTTGTCTGGCTTGTCATTATAAGCCGCTATGTTTGCACGGCAGCCCCGCATTTCTCTAGAAGGGCCCCGGGCCACATGCTAAACTCTGGGGCCGTAGGTTGGACACCCCTAATGTAGTCCAAGGGCTATAGAGTGAAAGGATAGATAGGTGGGTCTTCCTATTCAATAGTTTGGGTAAATCTAAAATAAGATTGTACAATCACATTGTATAGGAGTATGGTTACCTTTATACACCTAAAATTAATTAGCCGTGCTTTCAGTGCCATTAATTATTAATGGCAGCCCAAAAGCTGAAGCACACATTTTGCCATATGAAAAAACGAGCGAAAAATGCAAACACACAACATGCCTGAATGTCCCATGAGCCAGTTTGCCACGTGTATCACAGCCCATTGAAATCAATGGGCTGCCCTATGCCATGGGAATAACACGCCACAAAACGCACAGTCCCACTACTCTGAGTGTGAATGGGACCTGATAAGTGAAATTAGTTTATTTATACAAGAACAATGACGATCCATTCACATCTGTGGGTTTCCAGATACATGGCAAGCAGAGAATAAAAAAAAAAAAAAAAAATTGCGCTTTGCCTTGCGTTTCAGAAACGCCAAACACATTTGTGCTACAACAAACGCTGCAGGTCCGTTCAAGCAAATAATACAGTGTGCGTTAGGCTACAAATATGATTGGTGTGATTGGGCCCCTAACGATTCAGCTTCATTATTTCCTCCTTTTGCTGCTCTAACATAGCACTGCAACAATAAAATGCCTGCTCTGACCACTGCTTACATCGATATTAAACCCAAAACCAAAAATGGCATATATTGCAGCTTCCCAATCATTTGATGTGGTGGCTGCATTCGTTTTCTTTTGTGTTTTTCTCCGTTTTCTCCTGGTGATCTGGTCAGTAACACACCTCCTTTATTAGAGCACCCCCCCACCAACTCTGAATGAAGGAGCACAGGGGGCACCAGCATTGTCAATCTGGGGGGGAGCGAAGTGTTATGCCCCGTACACACGGTTGGATTTTCCGATGGAAAATGTCCGATTGGAGCGTGTTGTCGGAAATTCCGACCGTGTGTAGGCTCCATCGGACATTTTCCATCGGATTTTCCGACACACAAAGTTGGAGAGCAGGATATAAAATTTTCCGACAACAAAATCCGTTGTCGGAAATTCCGATCGTGTGTACACAAATCCGACGGACAAAGTGCCACGCATGCTCAGAATAAATAAAGAGATGAAAGCTATTGGCCACTGCCCCGTTTATAGTCCCGACGTACGTGTTTTACGTCACCGCGTTCAGAACGATCGGATTTTCCGACAACTTTGTGTGACCGTGTGTATGCAAGACAAGTTTGAGCCAACATCCGTCGGAAAAAATCCTAGGATTTTGTTGTCGGAATGTCCGAACAAAGTCCGACCGTGTGTACGGGGCAGTAGAGTATATAAGTCTGCTATTCCATCTAACAAATTGAAGCCAAAACGTCCAGTCACCAAAAATGACATTTTGGCTGCAGGGGATGCCCAAAATCTGACTTGTATCAGAGAGCAGACTTCTGGGAAAAATCAGTGAGCCAATCACACAAGCAGGAAATGACATTTGTGGGCAGCGTTCTGTGTACAGAACACCTCCAGGTTGCCATATTGCATTTTACAGAGAATTGCAGTGCTGCAGATTGAAAAGGAAACAATAACAACAGGACTTGTGTAGCAAGGAGATATACCGTATAATTCACCCCCTCCCTTTAGAATGTAAGCTCTACGAGCAGGGCCCTCCTGTACCTTTTGTATTGAACTGTACTGTAATTGTGTTGTCCCCCCTTATACATTGTAAAGCGCTGCGTAAACTGTTGGCACTATATAAATCTCGTATTATAATAATAATAATAATAATAATAATAATAATAATGATAAATATATATTTTTTTTTACCACGAAAGTGAAGTTACCCTTTAAATATCTGATGCAAAAGTCTATCTGAATGTGCTTAGACAGTGGGGATCCCTCAGCTCCACGATCTGTACAAATCGATAAAACACATACATAGAACGAAAATGGGAAAATTAAACACATAGGATGAAAGTGACATGAACACAAACTGGAAGGCACAGAGCCACTTACCTCCTCGCTGTCATAGGAGAGATGACTGATCACACCGCCAGACTAAAAAAGTTTTCCAGGCAAGCGTCCACGGAGGTAAACTAAAGTACCCAATGTTTAAATTTTCTCCCCAGGTTAACATACTGGCAGTTGAGTTAATCACAGGTAGGTTCGCACAACAATAAGTCTCTTTCCTCCTGACAAGTGAGGGTCACTGCAGGGAAGTACAATCAGTTACTTTTTCAGTAATCTCACAGCTACATGTCCAGTAGGTAGGTGTTCTCTGGGGTAGTAGGAGGTACTTCCGTGGAGGTAGGTACCACACAGGCCAGCCTCCTTACAGATAATACATCTAGAATGGTACATTTCTCCAACATATGCTTTCACCCAGGTAATACTCAGCATAAAATGTGTCTCCTTTCAGGGATAGTTGCACAAATGCAGGTAAGTTTCCTTTCGGGTAGGTACAAACACAGAAAAGATTCCTCGCAGGTAGGTAGAAGCCTAGATACATTTCTTCACAGGTAGGTATCAAACACAGGTAGGTATCCTCACAGGTAGGTATCAAACACAGGTAAGTTTCCTCACAGGTAGGTATCAAACACAGGTAAGTTTCCTCACAGGTAGGTATCAAAACACAGGTAAGTTTCCTCACAGGTAGGTATCAAACACAAGTAAGTTTCCTCACAGGTAGGTACATTTCGTCACAGATGTTTCTTCACAGGTAGGTATGCACACAGGTAAGTTTCCTCTCAGGTAGGTACACACACAGTTAGTTGCATGATTTTTAGATAATTTCTTCTCCAACTTTTCACAGGTAGGTACACGCAGTAATAGGTTTCCTAGCTCCCCACATAGGTAGGTCCTTCCACAGGTCAGCAGAACCCCCCACCATCCACATTCACATCAATATGAGGTCTGCGCTCAGCCAGCGTCCGCCATGTTCACAACACTCTGTGCAACGTTCAGATATAAAACCTCCATCCATATCATGTCTCTGGAAGATAATAACCTGACCAGGGGGCCGCCATACCTTCACCTTCCACAGCACCCCTCAAAACAGAGGTGTAATACAGAGTACCAGAGGGTGGCCATACCTCCACAGCACCCTTGACAGTCCATATGTGTAATACACAGTACCAGAGAGCCACCATACCTCCACCTTCCACAACCAGCACAGTCCAGGTGTGACCCACATTACAGGTGATTGCACTCAGGTGTGTAGGGGAAAAGTACAGGATCAGCAAGGACCAAACTACTTCCAGGCCTGTAAACACATCAGGCCTGGTGTCACCATAGCAACCTGTCAGCACTCTGCTGCCATGTCTTTTGCTTGAATTATAATCTGACAGGAACAATGTGAGGAGTTGCTATGGGGAACACACCTTACAAATGAGTGTATCAATGTTCCCATCATAAAGTTAAAGGGATAGTTCACCTTTAGTATAACCACTTCAATACCAGGCACTTAGACACCTTCCCGCCCAGGCCAATTTTCAGCGCTGTCGCAATTTGAATGACAATTGCGCGGTCATGCTACACTGTACCCAAACAAATTTTTTTCATTTTGTTCCCACAAATAGAGCTTTCTTTTGGTGGTATTTGATCACCACCTTTTTTGCGCAACAAATAAAAAAGGACCGAAAATTTTGAAAAAAACACGTTTTTCTTTGTTTCTGTTAAAATTTTTTGTAAATAAGTACGTTTTCTCCTTCAATGATGGCCACTGATATGGCTGCACTGACGGGCACTGATACGGCGGCACTGACGGGCACCGATGAGGTGGCACCAATGAGGTGGCACCGACGGGCACTGATGATGGGCACTGATAGGCGGCACTGATGGGCACTGATAGGTGGCACTGATGGGCACTGATAGGTGGCACTGGTATGCGGCACTGATGGGCACTTATAGGTTGCACCGATGGGCACTCGTAGGTGGCATTGATTGGTACATATGGGTGGCACTGATGGGTACTTATGGGTGGCACTGATGTGTGGCACTGATGGGCACTGATAGGTGGGCACTGATGGGCACTGATAGGCACAGATGGGCACTGACAGGTGGCACCGATGGGCAATGACAGGTGGCACTGATAAAACATATTGGGGGAATTGCTGGGCAGATCTGGAACATAATGGTGCCAATCAGTGCCCATTTGTGGGCACTGATTGGCACAGATTGGGCACATTGGGCACATGTGGATGGCCATGAGGTACATACCCCTCCATCCACATGTTGCCCCTTCCCTGGTGGTCCTAGTGGCAATCCCTGGTGGTCCAGTGTGGTGATCTGAGGGGGGGCTGCGCTGATAAACAATCAGCGCAGACCCCCCCTGTCAGGAGAACCGCCGATCGGCTCTCCTCTACTCGCGTCTGTCAGACGCAAGTGAGGAAAAGCCGATCAACGGCTCTTCCCATTGACAGCGTGATCAGCCGTGATTGGACACGGCTGATCACGTGGTAAAATGAAAGAATCAAAGTTTCCTCTGGGTGAGACTTTCCCCGGGGGCATGTTATCCTGCTGGACGTCATATGACGCCCAGTCAGGATAACGGAACCACTTCCCGGACGTCAATCCGCTATAGGGTGGGCGGGTAATGAATAAACAGAAAAGTCAGTGCTACTACCCATACACCACATAGGTAGTAGAGCTCCCAGGTGCTCAATCCACAGTCGCTGGCTGAGTAGAGTATAGTTCACCTTTACCAAAAAACTGATTATGCAGGTGTGTAGGGGAAAAGTACAGAATCAGCAAGGACCAAACTACTTCCAGGCCTGTAAACACGCCAGGCCTGGTGTCACCATAGCAACCTGTCGGCCCTCTGCACTCATTTGAATGGGCTGCTGTGCTGCGTAAACTGCACAAACAAGTTGCATGCACCTTTTTAAAAAAGCGGCTGCAGGGAAATCTCATGTTTTTTTTTTTGACCATGCGCATAGCTCCCAACTGTCCCTAATTTGAAGGGACTGTCCCTGATTTGAAGCAATGTCCCTCTGTCCCTCATTCCTCCTCATTTGTCCCTCATTTTGGTCTGATCTATACAGATGTATATAAAATGCACTTTGTATTTATCAAAAAGTGTTTCCCAGCGCAAAATCTTTCATCTGATTTCTAAATTGCTGCATTTGTAAATTCCAAAAGCCAATATAAAGGAATAGTAGTGGTAAAAAAAAAGCACTTGTGGGTTTAACCAATCTTGTTTTTTTATAAAATTCTCCTTTAAGGGGGGTGTGGCAAGGGGGTGTGTCCTATGCCTGCATACTTTTGCTGATAGGTGTCCCTCATTCCCATCTCAAAAAGTTGGGAGGTATGCATGCGGTGCGGGCTGAGATACATGGGGGTGCCATTCAGAATAAATGGCAGTCCCGCATGAGCAGTGCGATTCGGCTGCAGGTGCGGGAATCGATGCGATTCCCGCAACTGGAACGCAAGGCCCCCACTAGTGTGAACTGAGCTTTAGTAAGGCCTAGTTGTTACTGCTCACCTCCACCATCACAGGAGTGAGCTGTTAAATGCTGAGCTCAGAGCTACTGAATTGGGGGAGAGAAAGAGTATGTGAGGGGCTTTGAATCTGAGAAAGAGCTCCCTCCTGTGATGGTGGAGGTGAGCAGTAATGAGTAGGCCTTACTTTGCAACATCCTAGTTGGGAGTTTTCCAGTCATTTTTTTTTCTTGCCATCTGTGTTTCATGGGGGAGATTTTCCTTCACTTCCTGTTTCATAGCCAAAGCGGGAAGTGAGAGAAATCCCTTCAGGGCCGGTTCAGACTGCTGCAATGCGGGAACCCTGCAAATCCACTGCGGATCTGCAGAGGCGCTTTGCCGGCGATATAGCCGCGCTGTCTCATTGATTTCCATGGGCAGGAGAAGATGCTGCTAGCAGGACTTTTTTTCCCGTCCTACTAGCGCACCGCTCCAGTGTGAAAGCCCTCGGGGCTTTCACACTGGAGAGACAAAGCAGCGGCTGTTTCGGGTCGGTTTTCAGGCGCTATTATTAGCGCAATAGCGCCTGCAAACCGCCCCAGTGCGAAAGGGCCCTTACAGTACAGTAAAGCTTACACTGGTTTAAAAAAAAAAGTTTAAAGAGGAACCTTTTTAATGATCGGAGGATGAGATGTGCCCGACCTAAATGCAGCTTTTAACATGTTGCAAATTTCTTTCACAAATGCAATGCAAACCCTGCATCGTTTCACTGAGCTTCGAGCAGCTTATGCAGAGCCCTTAAAGCGCCCTTCCGCTCCAGTTTGGGACTGCTGAATACAGATCTTGATGACGGTGTCGTCTGTGGCTTTAAACAAGCTTGCAGCAGGTTCCAGGAGGCTTACAGGAAGCTTTAGGAAGACTTCAAGCTTGCCTCCTAAAAGCTTGTTAAAAGTGACATCCAGCTCCTCCATTAAGGCCTCGGTTTTACCCTTGCAGGCAAAGAGTTGAAGGGTGCTTTAAGGGCTTCAGGCATGTTTGTTAAATGCTTTGTAAAATGCCCGCTGAAGCTCAGGCTCTTCGGAATAACGGATACAAGCTAAAGCCAGCGTGAGCCGATCTTTGGACCTCTGCTTTCATCCTTGTGTTAGAAGCAGCTTTTAATTAGGTCCCCTTAGCTGCCGGGAATTTGTTTTATACCTCCGTTAAATTCTACTCGTCCTCATTATCTTCGGGGATACACAGATTGGCTCGGCTGCTAATGAAAATCAGTTTATGTATACGGGCCGCTTTATTGTCTGCCTATAAAAAAGACAATTTTGGACTTTCAAACATCACCCTGTCACCTGCTGGTCAATTTATCTCTTCTGTAAATCTGACGGACCGTGAAAACGGCGCCGTGATTTATCTCGCACACATCCCGCTCTGATGAGGGAAAAAAAAAAATAGGTCAAAGACCGATTTGCATAAATTCTGCCCCCTTTTTTTTTGGTGATTTTTCTTTTATCAAAAGTTTGGCTCCTGGAAATGTTTTTCTGATGTCTGCCTTCCACCTGATGTGCAACGTTAGCGCGAAATAATAATAATTGCTTCATAAAAAGGCACAGAAAACTGTGGCCTGCGTAAAGTATTATCACAGAGTTGTAGAGGCAACGTGGAATAATAAACATATCACTTTTACTAATGTTTCCTGGTCATAAGCAGTGGAAAACTGAAATTCGGGCAAAGTTTATATAGGTCTATTCCCTAATAGCAGTGTAGCGCTACCGCCACAAGGACCGCATAGTTGTGTCCCAGGTCTTTCTCCCTCTAGTGCAGCGGCAGCCAGGAAAACAGCAACATTCACTTCTTTGGCTCAGAAAACAGTCTAGGGCACATATGCCAAAAACAAGGCTGGCGGGACGAAACTGGCCCGCCAGGCCTTTTCATGTGGCCCTTGTACCCAGTTTTGCAGCCGAAACACGGTAGAACACCATTCCGTCACCTCCGGCTCACACCCTATGCTCCTGCTTCCCTCTGTCACTTGCAAAAAGAGAAGGGACAGTTTTTCTCTCAGCTGCTCTTGGAACAGATCCAGGCATGCATTTACAGCAAGAGAAGGATTTCCAGAATCTGAGAGCGAGAACGATCTCTCTGCAAGGCAAGGCAGAGCCGCCTACACAGGGAGGTACTAGAGCCAGGCCAGGTAGGAGAGAGAGATGCAAGGAAGCTTTGGGGGGGAGTTGGGGCTGCACATTGTACAAAGCGCGCCCCTAAACCCTGCCCTCTGTACACAGCACACCCCTGAACTCCGCACTCTATACATAGGGCACTCCTAAACCCTGCACTGTGTACGTAGTGCACCCCTAAACCCTGTACTCTGTACATAGCGCACTTCTGAACCTGCATTCTGTATGAAGCGCACCCCTAAACCCTGCCCTCTGTACACAGCACACCCCTGAACTCCGCACTCTATACATAGGGCACCCCTAAACCCTGCACTCTGTACATAGCGCACTTCTGAACCTGCACTGGGCGCACCCCTAAACCCTGCCCTCTGTACACAGCACACCCCTGAACTCCTTAATCTATACATAAGGCATTCCTAAACCGGCACTGTGTACGTTGTGCACCCCTAAACCCTGCACTCTGTACATAGCGCACTTCTGAACGCTGTACACGACGCACTCCTAAACCTGCACTCTGTATGAAGCGCACCCCTAAACCCTGCACTCTGTAAACAGCGCACCCCTAAACCTATACTCTGTACATAGCGCACCTCTAAACGCTGCACTCTGTACATAGCACAGCCCTAAACTCTGCAATCTGTACACAGCGTGGGCTGTCATTTACCACTGTGTATAAGCCCACATGTGTGACTCTATAGTCACATGGGCCCCTCAGATGTGATAGGGAGGAAATGCTCAGCATAGAAACTCACTGAAAACTGAGCATGTGCAGAGCTGCCACCACAGCTGCAAAATCTCTAGCTGAATTAGGGACATAAACAGAAGGGGGTGATAGAGAGCAGCATGATCAACCAGTTTTTTTTTTTTGCAGAATACAGAAAACAAATCTCATAGTAAGAGTTAGGGGTGGAGCTGGGAGGTGGAGCTAGGAAAATGACACTGCATGTGTGCACAGAGGCAAAAGCGTCATCGGTTCCTAGGACACTGGCGGTCCTAGCAACCAATGGCTGCAAAGGAGATTATTGAGGTGCCCGGTAGGGGAGAAGGCAAAGAGCCCATACTGTCGCCCAGGCAACAGTATTAAATCCTCCCTCAGTTTAGGGGATACCCCACTGGGTTCCTGCACTGGCTGCATCCCCTGCACAGAATTACCTAATGGTTGGGACTGGAGATACACTATATTGTCAAAAGTATTGGGACACCTGCCTTTACATGCACATACATTTTAATGGCATCCCCTTAGTCTGTAGGGTTCAATATTGAGTTGGCCCACCCTTTGCAGCTATAACAGCTTCCACTCTTCTGGGAAGGCCGTCCACAAGGTTTAGGAATGTGTCTATGGCAGGGGTAGGCAACCTCGGCACTCCAGCTGTGAAACTATAAATCCCATCATGCCTCTGCCTCTAGGAGTCATGCCTGTGATTGTCAGGGTCTTGCAATACCTCATGGAACTTGTAGTTTCACCACAGCTGGAGGGCCAAGCTTGCCTACCCCTGGTGTATGGGAATGTTTGACCATTCTTCCAAAAACGCATTTGTGAGGTCAGGCAATGATGCTGGACGAGAAGGCCTGACTCGCAGTCTCCACTCTAATTCATCCCAAAGGTGTTCTATCGGGTTGAGGTCAGGACTCTGTGCCGGCCAGTCAAGTTCCTCCATCCCAAACTCGCTCATCCATGTCTTTATGGACCTAGCTTTGTGTACTGATCCAATTTATTTGGTGGAGGGGGGATTATGGTGTGGGGGTTGTTTTTCAGGGGTTGGGCTTAGCCCCTTAGTTCCAGTGAAAAGAACCCTTAAGGCTTCAGCATACCAAGACATTTTGGACAATTTCATGCTCCCAACTTTGTGGGAACAGTTTGGGGACGGCCCCTTCCTGTTCCAACATGACTGCACACCAGTGCACAAAGCAAGGTCCAGAAAGCCAGATGAGTGAGTTTGGGGTGGAGGAACTGGACTGGCCTGCACAGAGTCCTGACCTCAACCTGATAGAACACCTTCGGGATGAATTAGAGTAGAGACTGCGAGCCAGGCCTTCTTGTCCAACATCAGTGCCTGACCTCACAAATGTGCTTCTGGTTAAACATTCCCGTAGACACACTCCTAAACCTTGTGGACGGCCTTCCCAGAAGAGTTGAAGCTGTTATAGCTGCAAAGGGTGGGCCAACTCAATATTGAACCCTACGGACTAAGACTGGGATGCCATTAAAGTTGATGTGCTTGTAAAGGCACGCGTCCCAATACTTTTGACAATATAGTGTATGTTGTGTCCGGGTTTTACGTGAACAGACAAAATTGAGACCGTCCAAGTCAATCCCATATGGGTGGAAACCCTAGTAGGCCTATGCTTTCCAAACAGTGGGGTTGATTTACTAACACTGGAGAGTTCGACATCTGGTGCAGCTGTGCTTTGTAGCCAATTAGCTTCTAACTTCAACTTCAATTAAAAAAAAAAAAAAAAAACCTGGAAGCTGATTATTTTCTATGCACCAGATTTTGCACTCTGCAGTTTTAGTAAATCAACCCCACTGCAACCTAGAGCGTCTCAGAACGTGGACTAACCAAAAATGCTGTGTTGTAGGTTTTTTTGGGGCCGGTTTAGTTGATGAAAATGGAATTATAAATGTGCTTTAAAAATAAAATAGAATTGTATTTAAAGGAACTCCCTTTAGCACACATCCATTATACAGCTGCACTGAGCATAGTCTAAAAGCCTGCAATTAAATGGTTCTGTTTCCATTATAGATTTTCAATAGACCCAAAAAAAAAAAGAATAGAAAACCATGAAGAATTTATTAATATGACCTGTCACAGCACTGTTTATTTTATCCAAAGAAAAACAGATTATCTTTTCCACTCGAAATGCCAAGATATCAATTTGGTGAAATGCAATAAACTTTAAATCAAATATTAACGACTTTTCTCTCCTTAGATTAATTTAGCGGTGCAATCGCACTGCAAATAAAGACGCATAAATGAACCCGTCATCACAGTTCTGTGTCCGAGCCAATACATCGCAACCAGAAGATTCATTGGCAGTGACAAACCTGGGAAAAGAGAAATTCTGTCTGGAGATTGAACTGTGCTTTTCCCCTAGACCGGCTTTCCTCAACCTTTATAAGATGGAGGGACCCATGAAAAAAAACATTCATGTCTCAGGGATTGCATGGAAGAAATTATTGTATCTACACCTTGTACTTTACTGGGAGCCAGGGCCGCCGCTCCCACTAGGCGAACTAGGCAGCTGCCTAGGGCGCACTGCCACCCAGGGGCGCAGCTGAGCCTTGCCTTACCTCTTCCTCGTTGCTCCCCAGGCTCCCGGCAGGGCCGCCGCTCCTACTAGGCGAACTAGGCAGCCGCCTAGGGCATACTGCTACCCAGGGGCACAGCTGAGCCTTGCCTTACCTCTTCCTCATCATTCCCCAGGCTCCCGGCAGGGCCGCCGCTCCTACTAGGCAAACTAGACAGCCGCCTAGGGCATACTGCAACCCAGGGGCGCAGCTGACCCTTGCCTCACCTCTTCCTCTTAGCTCCCCAGGCTCCCAGCAGCGCAGCTGCTCCTACTAGGCAAACTAGGCAGCCGCCTAGGGTGTACTGCCACCCAGGGGCGCAGCTGAGCCTTGCCTTACCTCTTCCTCATCGCTCAAGAATTATTGTATCTACACCCTGTGGTACTTTACTGGGAGTCAGGGCCAGCGCTCCCACTAGGCCAACTAGGCAGCCACCTAGGGCGCACTGCCACCCAGGAGTGCAGCTGACCCTTGCCTCACCTCTTCCTCGTCGCTCCCCAGGCTCCCGGCAGGGTCGCTGCTCCTAGTAGGCAAGCTAGGCAGCTGCCTAGGGTGTACTGCCACCCAGGGGTGCAGCTGAGCCTTGCCTTACCTCTTCCTCATCGCTCAAGAATTATTGTATCTACACCCTGTGGTACTTTACTGGGAATCAGGGCCAGCACTCCCACTAGGCAAACTAGGCAACTGCCTAGGGCGCATTGCCACCCAGGGGTGCAGCTGAGCCTTGCCTTAGCATTTCCTCGTCGCTCCCCAGGCTCCTGGCAGGGCCCCCTCTCCTACTAGGCAAACTAGGCAGCCGCCTAGGGCGTACTGCCACCCAGGGGCGCAGCTGAGCCTTGCCTTACCTCTTCCTCATCGCTCAAGAATTATTGTATCTACACCCTGTGGTACTTTACTGGGAGTCAGGGCCAGCGCTCCCTCTAGGCAAACTAGGCAGCCGCCTAGGGTGCATTGCCACCCAGGGGCGCAGCTGAGCCTTGCCTTACCTCTTCCTCGTCACTCCCCAGGTTCCCGGCAGGGCCGCCGCTCCTACTAGGCAAACTAGGCAGTCGCCTAGGGTGCACTGCCACCCAGGGGCGCAGCTGAACCTTGCCTCACCTCTTCCTCCTCCTCCTCGCGCCCCAGGCTCCCGGCAGGGCTGCTGATAGAGGGGCCCGGACAGCAAGGCGTTCAGTGCGGCAGGCGGGTGTTATTAATTGCAGAGCGGTGTGTGGCTTTCCCCCTCTCCCTCCCACCGGCTTTTGCTGGAGGAAGAGGAAAAGACCAGTGTGACAGTCAGCCAATAGCGCTGCTCTTCTGAGTAGGAGGGCGTGACTAAGTTGCTCCGCCTCCCACCACCTCCTTAGCCAATCAGATTGCCCAACCTGCCAGATTTGATCAGAAGATGCTAGTGGCCAGAGCAGGGCGGGGTGGAGATAGGGTTGCCACATCATCCCTTTAATCCAGAACACATATGGATTACACAGGTTCTGAGGCTAATTTAATGCAGATAAGGCATCAAGTGAGTTTAATTATCCCCTTAATCAGCCCCAGAACCTGTGTAATCAATATGTGTTCGGTTTTGAAGGGATGAGGTGGCAACTCTAGGTGAAGAGGATCTGACATACCTGAGCATGGAGAAGGTATGATCATGTCACACGCCTCACTGGTCATGCCAAACACCGGCTGCAGAAGTCCAATCATCAGTGTGTTCTCCCGTCCTGTGTGTAGATTAGACAATGATGGAGGGATGACTTCCCCTCCACTCCACACAGGAAGGGTGACTGATGATTAGACTTCTGCAAGACGCTTCAAGCTTCAGCTGTTTCCATAGAGCTATTTGTGTCCGAGTTCATACCTCCCAACATTTTGAGATGGGAATGAAGGACACCTACTAGCAAACGTATGTAGGCATAGGACACGCCCCCTGCCACACCCCCTTAAAGGAAAATAAACCAAAAAAAAAAGGTTAATTAAATCCACAAGGGACTTTTTTTTTACCACTACTATTCCTTTATATTGGCTTATAAAATTTACAAATGCAACAATTTATAATTTGGATGAAAGGTTTAGCACTGGGGAACACTTTTTGAAAGATAAAAAGTGAATTTTTTTTACAACTATATAGAACAGACCAAAATGAGGGATAAATGAGGAGGAATGAGGGACAGAGGGACATTGCTCCAAATCAGGGACAGTCCCTCAAAATCAGGGACAGTTGGGAGCTATGCCCAAGTTGGTGTCAACCATCCCTTATTTATCTAACTTTCCTTGTTATCTTTGAAGGCATCAGCTGGTCAAGCTGGGAGCTTCACAGGCCTGTTAACCATTTATTGTCCTCCTGTGCTTGAGAAATGACTGTTAGTAAAGAAGTTTTTTTGGCACTTAGTTATTATTATTATTATACAGTATTTATATAGCGCCAACAGTTTACGTAGCGCTTTACAACTTGAGGGTAGACAGTACAAATACAATACACTTTAATACAGTAGGAATCAGAGGGCCCTGCTCCTTAGAGCTTACAATCTAAGTTATATCTTGTAAACTCCTGTTTGCAGTGATCAACGATCCATCAATCATAAACGATCTGGAGGACGGGATAAACAGTTCAATCTCTGTATTTGCAGACGATACTAAGCTAAGCAGGGCAATAACTTCTCCGCAGGATGTGGAAACCTTGCAAAAAGACCTGAACAAATGAATGGGGTGGGCAACTACATGGCAAATGAGGTTTAATTTTAAAAAATGTAAAATAATGTATTTGGGTGGCAAAAATATGAATGCAATCTATACACTGGGGGGAGAACCTCTGGGGGAATCTAGGATGGAAAAGGACCTGGGGGTTCTAGTAGATGATAGGCTCAGCAATGACAAGCTGCTGCTAACAAAGCAAACAGAATATTGGCATTAAAAAGGGGATCAACTCCGAGATAAAACGATAATTCTCCCGCTCTACAAGACTCTGGTCCAGCTGCACCTGGAGTATGCTGTCCAGTTCTGGTCACCAGTCCTCAGGAAGGATGTACTGGAAATGGAGCGAGTACAAAGAAGGGCAACAAAGCTAATAAAGGGTCTGGAGGATATTAGTTATGAGGAAAGGTTGCGAGCACTGAACTTATTCTCTCTGGAGAAGAGACGCTTGAGAGGGGATATGATTTCAATTTACAAATACCGTACTGGTGACCCCACAATAGGGATAAAACGTTTTCACAGAAGAGAGTTTACCAAGACTCGTGGCCACTCATTAAAATTAGAAGAAAAGAGGTTTAACCTTAAACTACGTAGAGGGTTCTTTACTGTAAGAGCGGCAAGGATGTGGAATTCCCTTCCACAGGTGGTGGTCTCAGTGGGGAGCATCGATAGTTTCAAGAAACTATTAGATAATCACCTGAATGACCGCAACACACAGGGATATACAATGTAATACTGACATATAATCACACACATAGGTTGGACTTGATGGACTTGTGTCTTTTTTCAACCTCACCTACTATGTAACTTTGTAATGTTTTTCCACACTGATCACTGCTAGGACACACTTGTACAATGTCTGCAGTCTCTGACCTTCTCTTGTGTTATAACCGCAGTCTCTGATCATCTCCTGTACCATGTCTGCAGTCTCTGACCCTCTCCTGTAGTACGTTTTGCAGTCTCTGACCCTCTCCTGTAGTACGTTTTGCAGTCTCTGACCCTCTCCTGTAGTACGTTTTGCAGTCTCTGACCATCTCCTGTAGTACGTTTTGCAGTCTCTGACCATCTCCTGTAGTACGTTTTGCAGTCTCTGACCATCTCCTGTAGTACGTTTTGCAGTCTCTGACCATCTCCTGTAGTACGTTTTGCAGTCTCTGACCCTCTCCTGTAGTACGTTTTGCAGTCTCTGACCATCTCCTGTAGTACGTTTTGCAGTCTCTGACCATCTCCTGTAGTACGTTTTGCAGTCTCTGACCATCTCCTGTAGTACGTTTTGCAGTCTCTGACCATCTCCTGTAGTACGTTTTGCAGTCTCTGACCATCTCCTGTAGTACGTTTTGCAGTCTCTGACCATCTCCTGTAGTACGTTTTGCAGTCTCTGACCCTCTCCTGTAGTACGTTTTGTAGTCTCTGACCATCTCCTGTAGTACGTTTTGCAGTCTCTGACCATCTCCTGTAGTACGTTTTGCAGTCTCTGACCATCTCCTGTAGTACGTTTTGCTCTATAGTTTTCTCATCTTTATTAGAGGTAAGATAGTTCCAGGAGAGGGATGTCAAGACCTTTATCTGTATTGAATTGTTTAAGGCGATCATATCTGTGGAGTTTATTGATCAACATTGTTTTGTCTATTGGGAGGAGGTTATTGTAGAAATTAATCCCTTGACTAGTCCACTTACTGGTTGTAAGATGAGCATTACAGTATTCGAGTGCCCTCAGTGGTTCGGGATATTGGACGAGCCGCCTAAGTGGTGAAACCTTGAGGAGAGAAATTTCCATGCTACCAAGGTAGATTGGATCGATAGAAGTTTGGGGATGTTTATCTTAGGAAACATTATGTGTGTTATCATTAAAGCAAATAGATCGGTAAATGTATTTTTACATGGCTGGGATCGACACTTAACTATTACCAGCTGTTATCCATAATTCCCTTTCTATTTTTTCCATTTTACCAAGGTAGTCACAATAACCCATTATAGTAACTGGAACTTTGGATTTTTTCTTCTCTGTTTAGTCCATTGACCTTCAAAATGACCCAAAGCCCAAGAGAAACTCCACTATTAAAAATATGGAAATCTGATATTTATTGAATGTACCCTTCCCTCGTACCAGCTTCCTCTCAATGTGGTCAATATTATCAGAGATATTAGGTTACTATTCCTTTCCTGGGAATTAGGAAGGAACACAATCAATTCAAATGTTAAATTAATATGTCTCTCCATTTAGCCACTTGCTCAACCTGCAATCCTATTCCAAAGCCTTCTTAACCTTTTTGCAGTTAAATAGCATATGATTTGAATTTGGAATGGGGCCCTGCTACGACAATTACCATCCCACTGCCATTCAGCGTTGCCCTTTTATAACCTACAAAATCTTTTTTTCTTTAAGAATATAGACACGGGTGTGAAATGTCTCTAAGGCCAATTTTTATTTTTTTCGCATTGGATAGAGTAGGAAAGGATTAGAACCCCCTATCAAATTCTTATTGTGTCTCTACTAGGGAGATTCAGTCTCTCTTTTTGTCCTAGGACCATTGTCCCCATGACATGAGGAGGAATCACAGATGTTGACCTATCAACAGAACAGGAGATCTGGTGACAGTGGAGACATGGCAAGTGCTGATATTACCCACTTTGGAGAGATTTCCTCCTATATCATTTTGTGTCTAAATGATAGGAAGTGAAAGAAAATCTCCTTAATTGAACACAGATGGCAAAAAAAAAACAGAAACAGGGGTTTGAACCCTTAGGCTCGGTTCACACATGGGCGGCACGACTTGCAGGTCGCCTCAGCGAGGCGACCTGCAAACGACTGCCGGGGCGACTTGCGAGACGACTTCTGCATAGAAGTCTATGCAAGTCGCCCCAAGTCGCCCCCAAAGTAATACAGGAACCTTTTTCTAAGTCGGAGCGACTTGCGTCGCTCCGATTAGAACGGTTCCATAGCACAGAACGGGAGGCGACTTGTCAGGCGACTAGGTCGCCTGACAAGTCGCCCCAGTGTGAACCGAGCCTTACCAACTCTTTCCAAGAGAAAACAAGGGTAGCACCTTAAGATGCATAGAATGCATTAAGGTGAAAAACATTGAGGCTTTACAACTACAAGGGAATAACTCTACTTTTTTTGAGAAAAAAACAATACCCTCTAGGGTAATTGTCAGGGCTGGGCTCAGCCCTTCTTCCTCTGAGCTGGCCGCTCAGCTGTCGGCTAATTGCCAGCTCCTATCTCTCCACAGTTACTCAGCTGTTGATGATATCTTGCTCGTCAGTCCCGCCTACTTAAGCCGTCTAGTCCAGAGGAGCTCTGCCTTCGCCTTGGTTAACATCACAGAAATGCTCTCCTGCGATCCTGTTCAAGACTTGCTTTGCTGACATCCCTTCTGGCTCCAGATCCTGCTTGCTGTTCCACTACACTGATCCCTGACTTCTGGCTTGGCTGACTATCCGTTCCGGTTGCTGAACTTTGGCTATGTTTTGACTACATTTGTTCTTTTTACCTTTATTGTTAAACAAGTGTGATTTAACTGTACTTCTGTCTCAGCCTGATTTAATGGTTTCTGACAGTAATCAATTTACATTGCAAAGAGTTTTAACTACTTCCCACCCTGGCCAATTCTGACAGTCCTCTTCTACATGTAAAAATCATCATTTGTTTTCTAGAAAATTACTTAGAACCCCCAAACATTATACATATTTTTTAAGCAGTGGCCCTAGAGAAAAAAATGGTGGGATTTATGTAGGGTTGCACCGATACCGATGATCGTATACCTTTCAGTAAAGCAGCTGACAGCCATGGGAGGGAGAGGAGAAGCGTCTATACGGGGAGATCAGTGCCTGTACCTGCCCGCACCGATCGTCCCCAGTTGTCCCGTGTCCTCCTCTGGCTCCCCATCTGGCTCCCCGGGTCCTGCTCTTGTCCCCCTCTATGCCCCTTCCCCCACTCATAATGGATCTGTTAGGATGGAGAATGGAGGAAGGAGTCGGTAAATCTGTCGTTTACTGACTCCTTCCTTTTCCGAATGAAAGGAGTCAGTGATCACTGACTCTGTTCATTCATAACTGTCATTGAGCATCGTAAACGGTGTTTCCTATGTTTTAGTATATGAATGAATAGGAGCTGCTGTCTCCTGTCCATTCATCTTCAGTGCAGCTGAGGCTGCTGGGAAAAGGTCTGGGGAATTGTCTGTCCTCAGTCCCTTTTCCTGTCTCAAAGGGGAAATGTCAGGGAACTGTTTATGTCAGGGCTGGGCTTAGCCCTTCCTTCTCTGAGCTGGCCGCTCAGCTGTCGGCTAATTGCCAGCTCCCATCTCTCTCCACAGTTACTCAGCTGTTGGTGATCTGCTCGTCAGTCCTGGCTACTTAAAGCCGTCCAGCTCACTTCATCTCTGCCTTCGCCTTTGGTCACATCTCAGAGACTTTCTCCTGCGTAACTGTTGAAGACTGGCTCGGCTGACGTCCCTTCTGGCTCCTGATCCTGCTTGCTGTACTCCACGTTGATCTCTGGCTCTCTGACATTGGCATTGGCTGACTACCCTCTGGCTATGTACTGACTACGCTTACTCTGTTTACCTTTTTATTATTATTAAACAAGTGTGATCAACTGTACTTCTGTCTCTGTCTGATTCATGGTTTCTGACAGTTTAGACCCCTGATTTCTCACTAAAACCCCCCAACAGGGCTGATAATAAATAAATAAATAAAAATTAGCAATAAATATATATTTAAAAGGTTACATTGTAAAAATTAAAAATTAAACACCGCCCACTCCCCCCCCTCCCAAAAAAAAGAAAGCATTGTAAAAAATATATACATATATATATATTGCAAAAAATAAAATAAAAAACTATTGGCACAGTCCACGCCTCATCAGTGCCACCTATCAGTGCCCATCAGTGCTGCAAATTAGTGCCGCTGTCACATGACATTAAAAAAAAGTATCGGTAACCGGTATCGGCGAGTACTTGAAAAAAAGTACCGATACTTGGACTCCGTCTTAAAAAAGTGCTATCGGTGCAACTTGCGCGTGAGTTTTTAAATGCAAATTTTTTAGAAAAAATATAATTGAATTTTAGTTCACACAAACACAATATAATACCCAATATAAAAGATGATGTTAGGCTTAGTAAATAGGTACCTAACATGTCACATTTTAAAATTGCGCACTCGTGAAACAGCACCACAGTAAGTAACTTAAAAATCTCCATAGGTGATGCTTTATAAGCCTTTACAGATTACCAGTTTAGAGTTGTACGGGAGATCTGGTGCTACAATTATTGCTCTCAATATAACATTTGCGGCGATACCTCACATGTGTGGTGCAAACACCATTTAAATATGCGTGTGCGACCTACGTATGCGTTCGCCTTTGCGCTTCTCTGCCCTTAAAGTATCTGATCAAACTGAGATTCCACAAGCCAGTAAAAGCTACATCATAGCGAAACTGGAAGTGACAAAATACTCATCGCTTCCAGTTTCTTAGACCTAAGAGCCCTTGCACACTGGGGCGGTTTGCAGGCGCTATTGCGCTATTAATAGCGCCTGCAAACCGCCCCGAAAGTGCCGCTGCTTTCATTCCAGTGTGAAAGCCCTGAGGGCTTGCACACTGGAGCGATGCGCTGGCAGGACGGTAAAAAAAGTCCTGCTAGCAGCATCTTCGGAGCGGTGAAGGAGCGGAGTGTATACCGCTCCTTTACCGCTCCTGCCCATTGAAATCAATCGGACGGCGCGGCTATACCGCCGGCAAAGTGCCTCTGCAGAGGCGCTTTGCAGTGGTATTTAACCCTTTCTCGGCCGCTAGCGGGGGGTAAAACCGCCCCGCTAGCGGCCGCATACCGACGGTAAAAGCCGCTAATAATAGCGGCGTTTTACCGCCGACGCTGCACCCGCCCCAGTGTGCAAGGGCTCTTAGAGATGATCAGGGACGTTCCAAATCCTCGGTCAATTTCCATGGAAAACCGGCAGAACCACCAGCTTCAGTCTAGGCCTCCCTGGTGGGATTGAAAAGCAACATTAGAAACTTATTTTGCTTTTGCATTAAACAGAAACGCTAGCAAAAAAAAAAAAGATACCGGGATGACGTCATATGACATCCTACGGGCAGGAAGTGGTTGGAAAACTGCAAAAGATTCCTACTTGTTTCTGCTCTGAAGAAAAAGCTGTTTGTTTGTTTTAGCTGTGTCCTTGCTAAAGGATTTCTTGAATTGGAGGGTCTATTCATTACAAATCAGCTGATGCACTTTCATTGCTCTAATGAGGAAAGTTGCAGTGTCTGCTTCCCTTTAGACGTAATTAACCCTTAGGGAGTATCTCACTAAACATATCATTGCTATTGAGGGGGTGCCTAAAATTTGACTTATATCTTCTGGGAAAACCAGTGAGCTAATCACACAAGCTGGAAAATACATTTCTGGGGAAGTCCTCCAGGTTACCATAATGTCTTGACTTTTAACAAAAATGGCAGCGGCTGCAGTTGAAAAGCAAAGGCAACTTTTATTAACATAAAATTACAACATGGCTTGTGTCACAATTGTATACCCATTATATTTTTTTTTTTTATTCAATATTTTTTTTCACAAAAGTGGAGTTAGGCCTCTTTCACAATGATACGTTTTTCTTGCGAGGAGAAGAGAACAAGAAGACCTGGACAGCCGCACACCGGAATGGATAAATCCGTATTTAAATCAAAATACAGGACCATGAGGTACACAACACGACTGTGGGGTAGTACAAAAATAGCTGACGCGTTTTGCACTTACACCAAGTGCTTACTCATAGCTACCCAGTTTCCCCGAAAATAAGACCTAGTGTGATTGTTGGTGATGGCTGCAATATAAGCCCCCCCCTCCAAATAAGCCCTAGTTAAAGTCCTTGTAGGTCTTATTTTCAGGGTAGGGCTTATTTTCGGGGAAACAAGGTAGAGCTTATTTGGGGGGTAGGGCTTATATTGCAGCCATCACTGACAATCACGCTAGGTCTTATTTTCGGGGAAACAAGGTAGCTAAAATGGGAATGAGAAGACATATATATATACTAAGAATATTAAAACATGTGACCATGCAATGGTAAGAAAATACAAAACAGCTGAGAAGCAACCGTATGAGATCTCTGCACCTGCTGCTGGTTAGTAAATCTAAAATGGAAATCCCCATAGCAAGTAGGCATAGAAACAACAATATGGAAATGTAATAAGATAAAGTGAAAAAATGAGTGAGATAAAAATAAAAAGAGGTGTTGAAATAATGTGACATCCATAAATGTATGGAATATACATGAAATGAATGAGCACATATGAAAAAATGTGTGTATGGTGATGTGTGTTATAATATGAACAAATAAAACAATTTATAGCCCGGTTATCCAGGGTCAAAAAAATTTGCACGAAAAATGTTTCCCTTTAAATCCTATGGGACTTTTCACACCACTGTGCTGCTGGTGCGGTGCATTTTGAAAAGTCCTGCATGCTGCATCTTTGGTGCGGTTTTCAAAACCGCACCAAAAACACAGCCTCCCATTGAAATGAATGGAAATTGCGACAAAATCGCAGTAAAATCGCACCTTTAACCACTTGCTGACCAGCCGCCGTCATTATACTGTGGCAGGTCGGCATTGTTCCCACAAATCGCCGTAGCTGTACGACGGTCCATTTGACAGCTATAGCAGGCGCTGCATGGCGGGGGAGCTGATGCGCATAGCTGGCGGCCGCGATGTCCACCGGCCACCAGCGATCGCTCCACAGAGAGCCAGAATGAGGATCTGTCGATGTAAACAAACAGATCCCCCGTTCTGACAGGGAAGTACAAAGTTATTGTCTGTTCTTAGTGATCAGGAACAGCGATCTCTCTCCTTCTCCAGTCGGTCCCCTCCCCCCCACAGTTAGAAACACCTCCCAGGGAACACATTTATCCCCTTGATCACCACTAGTGTTAACCCCCTCCCTGCCAGTGTCATTTACACAGTAATCAGTGAATTTTTATAGCGCTGATCGCTGTATAAATGTCACTGGTCCCAAAAAAGTGTCAACAGTGTCCGATCTGTCTGCCGCAATGTTGCAGTCCAGCTAAAAATTGCTAAACCCTGCCATTACTAGTAAAATGAATAATAAAAAATGCGATAAAACTATCCCCTATTTTGTAGGCGCTATAACTTTTGCGCAAACCAATCAATATACGCTTATTGCAGGGTTTTTTTTTTACCAAAAATAAGTAGAAGAATACATATTGGCCTAAACTTATGAAGAAATTTTTTTTTGGATATGTTTTATAACAAAAAGTAAAAAATATAGTTTTTTTTTTTTTCAAAATTTACGCTTTTTTTTGTTTATAGCGCAAACAATAAAAACCGCAGAGGTGATCAAATACCACCAAACGAAAGTTCTATTTGTGGGGAAAAAAGAACGTCAATTTTGTTTGGGTACAACGTCGCACGACCGTGCAATTGTCAGCTAAAGCAACGCAGTGTCGAATCGCAAAAAAAATGCTCTGGTCATTAAGGGGGAAAATCTTCCAGTCCTTAATAGGTTAAGATCTATCTATCTATCTATCTATCTATCTATCTATCTATCTATCTATCTATCTATCTATCTATCTATCTATCTATCTATCTATCTATCTATCTATCTATCTATCTATCTATCTATCGACAGTATCTGACCTTCTGCTTAGCTGTAATTCTGTAATATTGTATTTATGTTCCATATGTTCTGAAAAACGTTCTGAAAAGTGGAATAACACTTTAAATGGTCTTCATACAGACATATAAAACGATCTGAAATAAAACCAGCCATATTCAGGTCTAACCTGCGAACTTTTCTCTCTGGAAAGTAAATTGATAGTGACAGAGAATGGAATTGAACAGATTTCTACTAAAGGACAGAGCGTTCCACTTTATTTATTATCGCACCAAAGGGCACCGCTGATAAATTAGATGTCCTGTACAAGGCGGATTTGTACAACACGAGCCGGGAGGACAACTTTCTTTTTTTTTTTACAAGTTTTAATCAGCTGCTTTAACACGTTCAATATTTCATTAATGGAAAACTTTAGGATAGAGCAAGCAGTAGAAATGCGTTAAAAACAGCATAAAACGGAGATGTTAACCCAAACACTAAAATCTCAAATATTGTAAGCCCTAATATTTTAATTTTAATTCAAAAGTTGTTTTCATTTGTTTTAAATCTGAATTTTTCACAAAAAAAAAAATACTTGGCGATCCTGCTATGAATGTGCTTTGTTCAATCAACTGCTTTTTTGAGGTGACAGCTATCTCCCAATTCTTCTCTTACCTTACTGGCAGACCAATCGAGACTACCATTGCTGCACTCGAAGGACCACTTCTACATTTGATGTCCTACAAGCTCTAGTTGAGAGCTACTGAGTGGGGTGTCTGTTTAATGTGCCAAGGTGACACTCCAGGCTCTGTGGGGGTCCCGAATGCCCACTAATCCTGTAATCTACACCAATATACAATGTCTGGGCTATCCGTTTTAATGCCTTGGTCTATCTATATGTGCCCCGTTGAGGTTTTTACATAGGGCTTTAAATACTTCTACCCTATCACTGACTGAACAAATTGGTACTTGAATATACTTCACTAGGCTCCAGGGCCTCTGGCACATTATTTAATACATCACCTTCTTCTGGAGAGTTGTGATTTTACAATTCATTTATCTGACTGGTCTGGATTGGGGAAATTTGGACATTGGGTTACCACCCTGTGCCCCCCCCCCCCCGTCTTTCTCTGAGGTGGCCTCTGTGTCCGCCACCATGATCTGCTATCGCCCATACTCTGACTTTCAAGGTTGATCAGCACCCATCCAACCTGTCCTGAGAAAGCAAGTAAATCTTGTGAAACGCGTTGACTACCAAGTATGGAGGAGTTGTGGATCTGACCCCTGACATTTACGCCGATTTAATATTTATCTTCCTTTGATGAACTTCCACATACCATATATACCTTTTGAATGGAGTTCTGCCTCCATGCTTGGGATTGGGTAATTGTTTGACCTACCGAAAGTAGAGGGTGTTGCATTGCTTTTATGTACATATGTTGTAAGATATTTGTAATAAAAATTGTTATATTTTATATAGACTGCTTCATGTTGTGACTACAAAGATTGCAGTTGTTTTGAGAAACTAGGGATCTGCTTTCTCTTTCCTGTTCTCTTACCTTGTCACCCTGTTACATGTGCCCCTGGGGGAAAACTGGCCCTGCCAACATTTTTTACTAAGGCACAGTCCACCGTTATCATTATTGGGAAGTATGTCCAGAGTTATGGTGTCAGGATTTATATCAATGTTTCTTGTGCTTTCATGATATTAGGTTTTGTTTTTGCCTATTAGGTTGTATTATTGTTGTGGGTTCTGTGGCACCAGATTCAAAATGCTTTGTCTCCCTATATAAAGCTTCCGGTAAAAGTTGTATAAGATAACTCCATTATTTTATAACCCCTTTTTCGGCCTTGGACTTCAGACTAACACAGTGCTGTTCCTGTCTCAGGAGGACAGGCCACAACTTTGACATTTTGTACCCTGATTGTACTATTTCTCTGGCTCAGTCATTTCCCCTCATCCTCGGTCTATAGTCAATGGTGGTTTATCCATCTCCAATTAACCGCAGTTCTCTATAAATTTAAGCCTGAAACCCACACGATGCTTGACCTCACCCCACTGGAAGAGGTAGAAAAGGAGGGAGCGCTCAATCTCCAATGAAATGCAAGTCGAGAGGTAAGTTTAAGGTCATTTATTAAAAGTAGCAACAAATGATCAAGCCAACGTTTTTCTGGGGGAAAAGGCTCCCTCTTCCTCAGGGCTGCTGCTGTTTGCTGATGGAGAACGGGGAAAAAATCCCAAACAAGTGTGTCTGTGACACCAAAATTAGAACTTCTCTATGATTGCTGCGTTTGCAGGGGCAGTGCTCCTCGATGCTGCCACTGCAAACACAGTGATCACAGAGCAGTTCTGATTTCAGTGTCACAGAGACACCCGTTTGGGATTTTTTCCCCGTTCTCCATCAGCAAACAGCAGCAGCCCTGAGGAAGGGGGAGTCTTTCCCCCCTAAAAGCGTTGGCTTAACCATTGGTTGCTACTTTCAATAAACGACTTAAAACTTACCTCATTACCTCTGGACTTGCATTACATTGGAGATTGGGCACGCCCTCCTTTTCTACCTTTATTAGTTCATGCAGGAATTACCTCAAGGCTGTACCCAAAGGCAGCAGCCCTGGCCCCCAAAAAGAGCTCACCTACTTATGGTGTAGTGGGGCAGAAAGCATTGGAAGAAAACTCTTCCAATCTGCCCCCACCATCACCTAACCATCGACTTACAAACGACTGAGTCAGTCCAGCACGATCTCCAACCCTACAGAAGCTCACTCTACTGGAAGATTTTCTCTCGCATGATGCTCCACTTGACCATATTCTAGGGGGATGTCCTGTAAAAAACAAGGTGGGAAAAATATCTTAGCACCTCATTCTCTGAAAAGGATTGTTTCATTTACACTCATAACTTGTGAATGTCTTCTTATTTTCAAGAAAAAAGTTATAAGATTGAGTCCTTATGTACCCTGCCAACTCTAGCATCTGCTGGAGATGCCAAGAAGCTGAGGCCTCTTACCTTCATATTTGGTGAGGCTGCCACCTGATTTCACAATTCTGGCAGAACATATTCCTTTCCTATAACTCCATGTGCATTTACAATATCCAGCCCAACCCAGCCATTTCCCAATTGTCGATGTCTCCTGGATCCATCTCTACAATTAAAAAGGGCCTCCTATGGCATTGTTTACTAGCAGCCCGGCCATTGGCCAACATTGGAGGTTACCCTCTCCACCCCACCTAATGGAATGGGTCCAGATATTAAATGAGATCATGGCAATGGAAATCTTGATCGGGGAAGATGGCCCTGATTCTGATAAGGTGCACACTACATGGACATACTGGCAGGTCTTTAGTGATTTTTCCGCTTTCCGAGCCCTAGTGGCAAAATAATTGGTTGATCCTATTTGCTGCTTCTTCTAGCGTTTTTCAGATTCCCCCTCCTCCCTGTTAGTCACCCACTTCTTCCCTTCTACAAATTCCCCTCTCCTGGAGCACTTTTAATGTTTTTTTTTTTTTTCTTAAGTGCCAGATTTCCATCTACTGGTTTTCTTAGTGGTTTTCTAGCATCTTGCTTGTTGCAGGGTTATTGCATATTTTTGATATTGTTTAAGTCCCAGATACTTTGTATTAGTATGCATTTCCTGTTATGGTATTGCAATCATATACGTACATTTTTGTATGTAAGCAATTGAAAACGTTCTTAATAAACAGTCATTTAATTTAATAGTTGTATAAGATAACTTTGTAGCCAGGTGCTGGGCTACAGTAGCATGGAGAAGGAGACATTGACCCTTGTTATTTTCCAGTCTCTACTGCGATGCTCGATGTTATTCTGCACTATCCCCCCCCCCCCCCCGCCCCAGCCAGCAGGGGGAGAGCTATTATCAAGAAACCTATGGACTCCTAAGTAGGATGCTAATAATCATGGGAGTTGTAGTCTGAGACATCAGCCATAGAATTGGCCAATGGACCCTTTACACAACATTTTCCAGAGGAGAAGCGGGAGCAGCGAGATAGCTTTTACCGGACTGCATGGGAGACTTCTTTCTCTTGGCACTAAAGGAACCAAGGAGAGCACATGCCTGCAAACTGACAAAACCACTGAGTGGCCATACCAGCAGGGACCAAGCCTGAGGAGACATCTGGAGCAAAGCAATCGCATCTGCACCATTGCCACAAAGAGACCAGAACTTCCTCTCACCCTCTTCTTTCCACTGCAAATCACAGCAGGCATTCTGTGGAGGGAAAGAGGGGGCCCCCTTCTACAGCAAGAGTTCACAGCCGCACCACAAGGACTAATGAAAGGGCTCACTGCCTACTAGAGAAAGTACACCAATTACATTGCACTTGTATTACACCTGTATTGCCCCTACACCACACCTATGCTGCACCCTTCCAGCACCTAAACTGAATACTGGTTTATTAAGACTGTCTTCAAGTGCACTAGCGCTTCTTAAAGGTCTCCAACTATACCCGGCAGAAGAGCTGGCTGTAAGAGAACTTCCATGACATGTTGGGTGCACGCATGTGTGCATGCACACAAGCGGACGCATATGCGCCACTGCGCATGCATGAAAAATGCACGCACTCATGGGAACACGTCTCCATTGGCACCAGATGGCCTGTTTAAAGGGTGCTGACTGTCTTCTTGCTCAATGCTGACTGGTCTTCAGCTGTTTCCTTGTGCCCTGCTTGAATTCTGCTTGATATCTGTTGCTGACCTGGCTTACCACTGACCTGAGCTTGGATTCTGTTTATGCTCTTGATTATCAGTTTCTAACTCTGGCTTACTCTTGACCTTGCTCCTGTCTGTTGCCCTGGCACCCCGCTGCCTGCTCGCTGCTGACTCTGGCTATCCTGCTGACCACGCTTCTGTCTCCTGTGTGGCTCCACGCTACCTCCAAGTGCCTGTGATGGCTGCCCCTCATCCCAGCTCCAGTGGACACAGTGTGTTCCTGTCTCCAGACTATGGTAAACCCTGGCAAGCCATGTATCCTGAACCGGCAAGCCTGGTGGAGTTCCCACTTTAACCTCGGCTGATCTGCCCAGCATCATTGCAGTTCCTGACCTGATGATCTGCCTGATTTACAGAGTTTACAACTCCTGCCACAAGCTCTGCAATCAACACCTACAGGCACTTGTGTTCCTCCTGTCCCTTGTCACCATATGTTCCACTCTCAATGGGGCCTGGGCTGGAGATACAAGAGAGGCCGACCTCGTCATTTCAGTCTCCTACCAGTTATGTGACACTGCCCCTTACATAAAATCATGCCAGTCTCCTCCTTCTTCCATTTCTTCAGACAGTGCACATCCAGTTGGTCTAGGCCTAGCATAGTAGCCATCAATGCGCTTTGGCGGTATAGTTCCTATGTTTGGTAAATGAGTTTATTACTGCCCACTGTTGCACTTTAGGTGGCTTTGCTACAGTTTATGCTGATCTGGATGCCATGTTTTATTCTATGCCTAGCCTTTAATGTTAATCACTCTGTATGCCCAATTGTGTTACCGCCAGTGTTAAACTCTTTTTATGTTTGCCTCGCTACCAACCAGTTTGGATGACAATATATTGAAGTGGAACTTAACCCATAACAACCTGATAAAAAAAGTTCTTTAGCAAGGAATAGGGATGAGCTTCGTGTTCGAGTCGAACCCATGTTCAACTCGAACATCGGCTGTTCGATCGTTCGCCGAATTGCGAACGATATGGGCCGTTCGCGCCAAATTCGTGTGGCGCGTCACGGCCCATAATTCACTGCGGCATCGCAGTGCATTGCTTGCTGATGATTGGTCAAGCATGCACTATGACCCGCATGCTTGGCCAATCACAGCGCCGCCTTAACAGAGAGCCATAATTGGCCAAAGCCAAGGAGGCTTTGGCCAATTATGGCTCAGGGGATTTAGTACACGCCCCACACTATATAAGGCCGCCTGCACGGCGGCCCTGTGCAGTGTGTTCCGGTGTGCTTAGAGAGAGAGAGAGACAGTGTCATTTCATTTGAGTTAGCTAGATTAGGCAGGACAGTCAGTCAGTTAGCTGCACTTAAAGTGTATTGTGTATATATATGCATCCCAGGTGTTGCATATATATATATATATATATATATATATATATATATATATACACTGTATTCAGTTTAGCTAGATCCGTTCCTGTTATCTTCTAGACTATTTACATTTAGTGCAGTGCGTCCTGCTCACAGTGTTCAGCTAGATCCGTTCCTGTTATATTCCTACTGACAGGCAGGCTTGTCTTGTTACAGTATTTTGAAGAAAATTACTGGTGTTCTTTTGATCCTATTAGTACCACAGTCAGGCAGCTAGACTATTTACATTTAGTGCAGTGCGTCCTGCTCACAGTGTTCAGCTAGATCCGTTCCTGTTATCTTCTTACTGACAGGCAGGCTTGTCTTGTTACAGTATTTTAAAGAAAATTACTGGTGTTCTTTTGATCCTATTAGTACCACAGTCAGGCAGCTAGACTATTTACAGTTAGTGCAGTGCGTCCTGCCCACAGTGTTCTGCTAAACCTACAAGTAAGTGGGGTGCGTCCACCTCACAGTGTTCAGCTAAACCTACAAGTTAGTGGGGTGCGTCCACCTCACAGTGTTCAGCTAAACCTACAAGCTAGTGGGGTGCGTCCTGCTTACAGTGTTCAGCTAGATCCGTTTCTGTTATCTTCTTACTAACAGGCAGGCTTGTCTTGTTACAGTAAATACAGCTACCTGAAGAAAATTGCTGGTGTTCTTTTGATCCTATTAGTACCACAGTCAGGCAGCTAGACTATTTACAGTTAGTGCAGTGCGTCCTGCTCACAGTGTTCTGCTAAACCTACAAGTTAGTGGGGTGCGTCCACCTCACAGTGTTCAGCTAAAGCTACCTGTAGAAGGTTGGTGGTGTTCTCATACTACAGGCAGGCAGTTGATTTTGCTAGCTGCAGTATCAGTACATATATATATATATATATATATATATCCCAGCTTAGTGCAGCTACAGGCCATTAGTATGTCTGGAAGGCCAAGAAGGAGAGGCAGACAGTCACAAGCCAATAAGAGAGGGCAAGCAGGCTCTGTGTCTAGTGCTGGTCGTGGAGACGGTGCATCCTCATCAGCACGTGGCCATGGGACACGCTTGGCCTTTTTTTCGGCAGCTGGCCATGTTGAGCCGCAACATGCGGAAGACTTGGTCGAGTGGATGACCAAGCCGTCCTCATCCTCCTCATCCTCTCTCACCCATGCCCAGGGTACTTTGTCTGGCAAAGCAGCGGCCTCTTCCCTCGGCTCAATGTCATCAGTGACTCCTTCCCTAGCCCCACCATGTCCTCCTGAGGAGTCCCTCGAACTGTTTGACCACAGTGTTGGGTACATGCTCCAGGAGGATGCCCAGCGTTTGGAAGGCTCTGATGATGATACTGAGCTCGATGAAGGCAGTAACACGAGCACGGACAGAGGGGGTGCCCAAGAAGGACAGCAATCTGGCAGTCATGCTCCCCCTGCTGCAGCATACTGCCAGGTTTGCTCCAGTGATGAGGAGGGAGGGGATGATGAGGTCACTGACTCAACGTGGGTGCCTGATAGGAGAGAGGAGGAGGAGGAGGAGGAGGCGGCACATCACCAACGAGGCAGGATGCCCTCCAGGGGCCAGCCTAAGGGCAGCACATTGACTGCATCACACCCCAAAGCTCCACATGTGCAGGGCGCTGCAGTCTCTGCGCGTTATTCAAAAAGTTCTTTGGTGTGGGCCTTTTTTGAGACGAGTGCATCAGATCGCACCGCTGCTATTTGCAACATATGTCTCAAGCGTATCTCGCGTGGCCAAAACATCTCCCGCTTGGGTACCACATGCTTGACCAGACATATGTTGACCTGCCATGCAGTTCGTTGGCAAGCGTATCTAAAAGACCCACACCAAAGAACAAAGAGGACCTCTGCTTGCTCCTCATCAGCTGAGATTTCCAACCCCACTAGACCTTCAGTCCTCTCTGAGACCTGCACTGAGAGGAATGAAGGTGTAGAATTAGGTGTGTCACAGCCACGTACTTGTGGGCAATCTGATTTTGGTACACCGACGTCAGATTGTACCAGGCAAATTTCCCTGCCCCAGCTGCTGCACCGCCGAAAGAAGTTTGCTCCCAGCCATCCACATGCCCAACGGTTGAATGCTAGCTTGGCAAAATTGCTAGCACTTCAACTGCTGCCTTTTCAGTTGGTAGACTCTGCCCCCTTCCGTGAGTTTGTGGAATGTGCGGTTCCTCAGTGGCAGGTACCCAAACGCCACTTTTTCTCACGGAAGGCGATTCCGGCTCTCTACCAGCATGTGGAAGGCAATGTCCATGCCTCGCTGGACAGGGCGGTCAGCGGTAAGGTGCATATTACCGCTGACTCATGGTCCAGCAGGCATGGACAGGGACGTTACCTAAGTTTCACGGCGCATTGGGTGACTCTGCTGGCAGCTGGGAAGGATGCAGGACAAGGTGCAGTAGTGTTGGAGGTTGTTCCGCCACCACGCCTCCAAAATGCTAATGATTGTGACACACCTCTCTCCTCCACCCCCTCCTCTTCTTCTTCCTCCATGGCCTCTTCCTCGGAACCAGCGGTGCTCCGTAGTCGTTCAAGGGGCTACGCAAGTACGCAGGCCAAAAGATGCCATGCGGTGCTTGAGCTGGTGTGCTTGGGGGACAGGAGCCACACTGGGGCAGAGGTTCTGTCAGCTCTGCAGGGGCAGGTTCAGAGGTGGTTGACGCCACGCCAACTTAAGGCAGGAATGGTGGTTTGCGACAATGGCACCAACCTCCTCTCTGCCCTCCGACAGGGACAAATGACCCATGTGCCCTGTTTGGCTCACGTCCTTAACTTGGTGGTGCAGCGGTTCTTGGGCAGGTACCCGGGCTTACAGGATGTCCTGAGGCAGGCCAGGAAAGTCTGTGTGCATTTCCGCCGGTCATATAATGCCAGTGCTCGGCTGACGGACCTCCAAAAGGAGTTTAACCTGCCCAAGAACCGCCTAATCTGTGACATGCCCACCAGGTGGAACTCAACGTTGGCCATGCTGCAGCGGCTGCACACGCAGCAGAGGGCCATCAATGAGTACCTGTGCGACTATGGCACCAGGACAGGGTCAGGGGAGCTTGGTTTTTTTTCCCCACGCCAGTGGGCCATGATCAGGGATGCATGCACTGTCCTGTCACCATTTGAGGAGGCCACGAGGATGGTGAGCAGTGACAGTGCATGCATCAGTGACACTGTCCCCCTTGTCCACCTGTTGGAGCACACGCTGCGTGGAATAATGGACAGGGCACTTGAGGCAGAACAGAGGCAGGAAGAGGAGGACTTCCTTAGCTCTCAAGGCCCCCTTTATCCAGACAGTGTTCCTGCGTGCCCGCCGATCACACAGGAAGAGGACGAGGAAGAAGAGGAGGAGGAAGATTGTGTCAGTATGGAGGTGGAGCCTGGCACTCAGCATCAGCAGCAGTCTTTAATGGATCAGTCCCAAGAAACACATGGACTTGTACGTGGCTGGGAGGAGGTGGCTGCGGACCATGTCGTCCTTAGTGACCCAGAGGACTCCGGACCGAATGCCTCAGCAAACCTACACTGCATGGCCTCCCTGATCCTGCAAAGCCTGCGTAAGGATCCTCGTATTTGTGGTATCAAGGAGAAGGACCAATACTGGCTGGCAACCCTCCTTGATCCACGTTACAAGGGTAAGGTTGCGGACCTTATCTTGCCATCGCAGAGGGAGCAGAGGATGAAACCTCTTCGGGAGGCCTTGCAGAAAGGTCTGTGCAACGCGTTCCCAGAGACTGGGAGGTTACAAACTCCTGTTTCTGGACAACGTGTTGCTGAGGCTTCGGTCAGTCAAAGAAGGAGCGGTGGAGAAGGTGGCCGTCTGACCGATGCGTTCAGACAATTTTTTAGTCCGCAGCCCCAAGGTATGATCGGTTCCAGCAACCATCGCCAGCGTCTGTTTTACATGGTGCAGGAATACCTAGGGGCAAGATCAGACTTGGACACCTTTCCCACCGAAAATCCTCTGGGTTACTGGGTCTTGAGGATGGATCACTGGCCAGAGCTTGCACAGTATGCAATTGAGCTACTGGCCTGTCCTGCATCCAGCGTTCTTTCGGAACGCACATTCAGTGCTGCTGGAGGCGTGGTAACCGATCACAGGGTGCGTCTGTCCACTGACTCGGACGATCGACTGACCTTCATAAAAATGAATGAGTCTTGGATCACCACCAGCTACCAAGCACCTGATGCTGATGTAACCGAATAATTTTTTTTGAAATCTCAGATCCCTTCAAAGACTGCCTATGCTGATGCTGAGTGACTATCCCTGAGTAATTATCCTCTTCCTCCTCAATCATCACGCTGATAGCTTGTAAGAACATTTTTGGTTCTGGGTGCCACCACCAGTGCCTAAGGCACAATTTTTCAGCCCCTGTTTAACAGGGGCGTGTAATTACGATTTTTGATGTAATACTTTGCAGCAGGGCTCGTTCCTGCATTCCAACTAGAGTGTCTGTGAGGGGTTGCAGTGTTGTGGCACCAGCACCAGTGCCTAAGGCCCAATTTTTCAGCCCTTGTTTAACAGGGGCGTGTAATTACAATTTTTGATGCAATACTTTGCAGCAGGGCTCGTTCCTGCATTCCAACTAGAGTGTCTGTGAGGGGTTGCAGTGTTGTGGCACCAGCACCAGTGCCTAAGGCCTAATTTTTCAGCTCCTGTTCAACAGGGGCATGTAATTACAATTCTTGATCTAATATTTCACAGCAGAGCCCTGTGAGGGCTTACAGTGTTGTGGCCACAGCAACACCTAAGGCCCAAATTTCTGCTGAGTATATAGGGCAGGACCCTACTTTCAAACAACTAACTTACAAACGACTCCTACTTGCAAACGGAAGGAGACAACAGGAAGTGAGAATAAATCTACCCCTAGGAAGGGAAATTCTCTCCTGTAAATATGGGAAAAACATTTCTCCTTTCCACTGATGCTTTCCAATCCATTGGGACAAAAAGTGAGGTGAAATCTTCTGAAGAGGAGGAAAGACAGCAAAACAAATGTCACAGGGGTGATAACCCTTCCCTATGTTTTCCAAAAAGCTTAAAAAAGATTTTTTGGCTGGAGCTAAACACGTTAAAAATGTACCCGTTCAAAATTACAAAGAGATTCTACTTAACAACAAACCTACAGCCTGTATACTGCTGTTCAGAGTATATAGGGCCTGGTGGCCCCACACCTTTCCTTATTTTAATTTGGGTGTGGGGTTCCCCTTAATATCCATACAAGACCCAAAGGGCCTGGTAATGGACTGGGGGGTACCCATGCCGTTTGTCTCACTGATTTTCATCCATATTGCCAGGACCCGACATTACATTAAACCCGCAAGCAGTTTTAAATGAGATTTTTTCCTTTAAAAATGACATTTGGTGCAGGGACTGTTCTAAACACGGGAAACACGCGTCACTTTACAGGCATACTATAGACACCCCTCAGGTACGATATTTAAAGGAATATTTCACTTTTTTTTTTTTTACTTTAAGCATCATTAAAATCACTGCTCCCGAAAAAACGGCCGTTTTTAAAAGTTTTTTTTGCATTGATACATGTCCCCTGGGGTAGGACCCGGGTCCCCAAACCCTTTTTAGGACAATACCATGCAAATTAGCCTTTAAAATGAGCACTTTTGATTTTGAACGTTCGAGTCCCATAGACATCAATGGGGTTCTAACGTTCGTGCAAACTTTCGGTCCGTTCGCAGGTTCTGGTGCGAACCGAACCGGGGGGTGTTCGGCTCATCCCTAGCAAGGAACCTGCATTTCACATTATTAATTATGCTACCAAAATGAGTGTGTTCTGTAAATTGCCTCCAGCATTGCTTCTGTTTCTTTTTTTGCTGGAGACCACCATTTTGCTGAAACCCAAAGTCCCTGAACAGCAGTAAATCATAAAGCGGAAGTAAACCCATCGATTTAACAAGTTTCAAAAAACAGTTCCATTCCTGGAATAATTGCTATTTGTCACATTTGCTTGTGTCCTCAACCAATCTGTCAAACCTTCAAATGGCTGGTGTTATTAACTGATCACATATGCAGCACCATGGCAGTGCAGATCAAACTGCAGCAGTTTCCTTGGCTGTAAAGGCTAGGAGGGTTTAATTCCGCTGTAAGGCTGTCAGCGGATTGGACTCTACAAATTTGCCAGTGCCTAAAAATGCTTAAAAATGGAGAGCAGCTGAGCATGTGCAGAGCAGGGTGAGGCAGTGTATTAAAACAGTATAGACACTTATTTTTAATGCTTTACATAGCTATAACTGCAAAAGGGGCCAGTCTGAAGTCATCTAGCAGGACTTAATTTTATGACTAAAGTTCCAATTTAAGTGTGCATTTACCAACTGGTTCAGTCCCTGTTTCTAGTGCTATTACTGATTACTAATTAATTAGTGATTTTCTGTGACATGGCATGTTTGCATGCACTCTCAACCTAGTGTGTCAGATGGGTTAAAATTCTTGAGACGGTTGAAGCAGAGAACAGAGAACCCATCTTAACCAGTGGCTCCTACAGGGGTAGCGCTTTACATCCAAATCAGGTGAACGATGTAGGAATTACAACAGTTTGTATATGTGCCTCCCACTTTTTAAGGGACCAAAAGTAATGGGACAGATTAACAATCATCTATTGAACTTTCACTTTTTAATACTTGGTTGCAAATCCTTTGCAGTCAATTACAGCCTGTAGTCTGGAACACATAGACATCACCAGACGCTGGGTTTCATCCCTGGTGATGCTCTGCCAGGCCTCTACTGCAACTGTCTTCAGTTCCTGCTTGTTTTTGGGGAATTTTCCCTTCAGTTTTGTCTTCAGCAAGTGAAATGCATGCTTAGTCGGATTCAGGTCAGGTGATTGACTTGGCCATTGCATAACATTCCACTTCTTTCCCTTAAAAAAACTCTTTGGTTGCTTTCGCAGTATGCTTCGGGTCATTGTCCATCTGCACTGTGAAGTGCCGTCCAATGAGTTCTGAAGCATTTTGCTTAATATGAGCAGATAATATTGCCCGAAACACTTCAGAATTCATCCTGCTGCGTTTGTCAGCAGTCACATCATCAATAAATACAAGAGAACCAGTTCCATTGGCAGTCATACATGCCCACGCCATGACACTACCACCACCATGCTTCACTGATGAGGTGGTATGCTTTGGATAATGAGCAGTTCCTTTCCTTCTCCATACTCTTCTCTTCCCATCACTCTGGTACAAGTTGATCTTGGTCTCATCTGTCCATAGGATGTTGTTCCAGAACTGTGAAGGCTTTTTTAGATGTTGTTTGGCAAACTCTAATATGGCCTTCCTGTTTTTGAGGCTCACCAATGGTTTACATATTGTGGTGAACCCTCTGTATTCACTCTGGTGAAGTCTTCTCTTGATTGTTGACTTTGACACACATACACCTACCTCCTGGAGAGTGTTCTTGATCTGGCCAACTGTTGTGAAGGGTGTTTTCTTCACCAGGGAAAAAATTCTTCGGTCATCCGCCACAGTTGTTTTCCGTGGTCTTCCGGGTCTTTTGGTGTTGCTGAGCTCACCGGTGCATTCTTTCTTTTTAAGGATGTTCCAAACACAGTTGATTTGGCCACACCTAATGTTTTTGCTATCTCTCTGATGGGTTTGTTTTGTTTTTTCAGCCCAATGATGGCTTGTTTCACTGATAGAGACAGCTCTTTGGATCTCATATTGAGAGTTGACAGCAACAGATTCCAAATGCAAATAGCATACTTGAACTCTGGACCTTTTATCTGCTCCTTGTAAATGGGATGATGAGGAAATAACACACACTTGGCCGTGGAACAGCTGAGCAGCCAATTGTCCCATTACTTTTGGTCCATTAAAAAGTGGGAGGCACATATACAAACTGTTGTAATTCCTACACCGTTCACCTGATCTGGATGTAAATACCCTCAAATTAAAGCTGAAAGTTTGCAGTTAAAGCACATCTTGTTTGTTTCATTTCAAATCCATTGTGGTGGTGTATAGAGCCAAAAAGAATTGTGTTGATGTCCCAATATTTATGGACCTGACTGTATAAGAGTTCCAAGTTTTGAAGTGCAATGACTTTGGTCAAAACAAAAGGCCACTGGATGACATTTTAGGTGAGGTATATGAGATATAGAACAAAAAGAACATCAGACCAGCAAAAAAGTCAATTTCATAAAGTCCATTTATTGAAGGTTCAACCCGGTGAACATGTGTCTTTTTTAAGCTCAACTCAACTGTTACAGAATTTTGTGCGTTGCCTGAAGCCGTTGTTTAAATTAGAAACTTCACTGTCTATTATCAGGTACTAAAAATCAGTTTCTAGCTGTTGGTGCTCTCCGCGCTCTCAGGTTATTATTCACATTCACCGTGAATCCAAGGGGACCCTTCCTGTGGAAAGAAATGATGATTCAGCCCAACATAGCTCCAGCCCAATAACGATTAACAATACTCCTAATATTATATGCTGTACTCAGTAAAGACTTTATTTTATGTCTGGCTATCTGGAAAGTGAAAGTGACTAATTTGAGGTGGGCATCAAGGTATAAATAATAAATAGCATTTTCTTAAATGCTATCTACGTATTCTAGGCCAGCATTTCTCAACAGTTTTTTTCAGCACCGTCTAAAACTATGCAAAATCCCCCAAAAAATCAAACATCCCAAATAATGTAAATGTTGCTTATTATTGTCAAACCTGATACTGAGACAATGCACATAACTGCCTTGACGAAATGCACATTAGAAGCACCCCCCCCCCGAGTCCCTCCATCACGTCTGAGTCTCCTACATTAGGTCATAGTCTAACCATGTCATCATAGACCTCCCTATACATCAGACGCCTCCCATCACATCAAAGTCCTCCCATGACTGAGTTTCCCCACCCTAGTGTCTTCTCATCACATCAGAGGCGCCTCATTACAGAGCCCCTATTCACACTGTCCCCCCATCATGGAGCCCAGCAATCAAAAGTACCCCATCACAGAACCCACCAATCACTCAGTCCAGTGCTGTGTTTTGGCCTAGGCCAACAAGGCCCAGGCCTAGGGCGGCACTTTGTGGGCGGCGGCAAAAAAGCCCCCCCCCCCACCAAAACAGCACCCGCTATCCTCCCGCACAGGAGCCGTCAAGCCGCCCCGTAAACTCGTGATTCTCTCTCTCTCTGAATGGCCCTCTGCTGTGGCCAATCATGGGGAGGGAAACAGCGGGGAGGAAGCTGGGCGGCGGCACGGCAAAACCAATTAGAGCCGCTCTCTCTCTCTTCTCCATTCAGCTGACAGAAAGGGGAGGGGGGCGAGCGGGGGAGTTCTGTGGTCAATGGAGCAGCAGCGTTGTGACAGGGAAAGGAGAGATGCGGGCTGTCTGCGTATCTCCCCCGCTCGCCTCCCCCTCCCCTTTTTGTCAGCCGAAGGGAGAAGAGAGAGAGAGCGGCTCTAATTTGTTTCGCCGTGCCGCCGCCCAGCTTCCTGCCCACTGTTTCCCACCCCATAATTGGCCACAGCAGAGGGCCAATCAGAAGACTCTGGGGGCATCATGGGAAGAGTAATCCCTAAAGAATGGCGGCCCCTGTGTGTCCACAGACATCATGCTACAGCCCCCAGCATGCATGCACTCTGCTGGGGGGGGTTACAGGAGGAGAAAAAGAGAATACTGTGCTGTGGGAAGCCAGATAGGGAGCCACACTGTACCTGCACCACCAGAGCCACGGTGTACCCGCACCACCAGAGCCACGCTGTACCCGCACCACCAGAGCCACACTGTACCCGCACCACCAGAGCCACGCTGTACCCGCACCACCAGAGCCACACTGTACCCGCACCACCAGAGCCACGCTGTACCCGCACCACTAGAGCCACGCTGTACCCGCACCACCAGAGCCACGCTGTACCCGCACCACCAGAGGGCCACGCTGTACCCGCACCACCAGAGCCACGCTGTACCCGCACCACCAGAGCCACGCTGTACCCGCACCACCAGAGGGGGAGAAAGATGAAGCCACTGCCAGGGTAGAGACATGCTACACTACTGACTAGAGTTGGCCTAGGCAGCCCAGAGTGAGCGAACGTCCAGCCGGAGGAATCGCTGTTGCAGTTTCGCCGGGTCTGGTAAGAGAGCCTGTTGGCCATTATCCATTACTGTTCCCAGGAACTGAGCCATTAGGAAGTACCTAACCTGATATCCTCTAGGCCAACCCTAGTGACGCCACTGTCCCAGAGCCCACAACAAGTTACGGCACTGAGTTTCGGTAACTGGCTAGACAGGGATGCGCCAGCGTGGGCACCCAGGACATCTGCCGCCTGGAGTCCCACAAGCGGCGATGGGCTTTCCGTAGCAGCCGACACCTCTCTCCCCACTGTCAGCCACGCACACTCAGTACACAGCCAGGAGGAGGAGGAGCCACAGAGGAGGGACACGACTTCAGTGCAAGAGCCTCCCAAAGCACCCAGCACATATCCCCTTACCCCCCAAATGAAAAGATGCTGTATCGCTCACTGTCCTCCTCCCGCGGTGTCCCTCTGTCCTCCCATGGAGATGACAGGGCGGATCTTAAAAAGGAAGGGGTGTGGCCTTGACAGGAAGGGGTGGGTCATAGTTAAATTAGGGGGTGCGTGAGCTTAGTCAGGCCTAGGGCAGCACAAAACCTAAATACACCACTGACTCAGTCCCCCCATCACAGAGCCCACCAATCACACAATCCCCTCTTCATATCACAGCCCTCTAGCTTTTGGCTCCAGCAAAAGGTGAGAGGTGTTGCATGTCTGAAAGAAGTGGAGCTCTGTCCTATCCTGAAGGCAAGCCTTCATGCCGCCTGCCCTCGATCAGTGTCATGCATTGCCAGGACAAGCTGGATCTCGTGCTCGCAGCACCCTAGTTGAGAAACACTCCTATAGGCTTTCTCAACTTTTTTTTAAGGCTCCATTCACACTTGTAAGACTCCAAGGTTGTGCAACTTTGATACAACTTTGGATGGGTGCAACTTGGATGTAACTTGTTGTCCCTCTGAAAAGTCGTACCCATGGATCCACTGTTCCATGTAAAACAAGTTGCAGAAGCGTGGATGGGGTCTAATACTGAGAAACCCTTAAAATAACTTTCAAGTCTCAAAGAACCCCTGTCAACAATTACTGTATCAACAGCTCATGAGACATTAGTGTTTTGGTCACTGGGAAGAATGCTCCTTGCATTGGTAGTTAACGGGAAGAATGTCTCTCTTACAGATGTCTAAAAAGATCTTTGATGTCAGTGGTTATGTATATCTAGGAATATAAAGAAATTGCTCATTGCTCAAGGAACCCCAAACAACCTTTAGAGGAACCCTAGGGTTCCATGCCACCCTGGTTGAGAAAGGCTCCTCTAGACATAAAAAGCAGTAGACATGACAAACATAATAAATAATGATTTCTAAAAATTATTTTGTTTTTTTAGTTTTGGCTAGAGTGAAGAGAAGGGTTAGAACCTTTTGGGGGGTCTATTGCTCCATTACCCCCACTTTCTTGGGACAGGAAGTAGAAACAGCTTCCCTAATGGGGACCAAAACAAAGCAGTGTTTAGTTGAATGGTGATTTGATTGGAACCCAAGAGTTTTTATCGTTTGTGTCTTTGTGTATTGATGACACTTGTACCCCTATTTCTTGTCCTGGTGTCAGTGAGTCAGGAAGTTAGGAGACATCTACCAATGGAGGCAAGGACAGCAAGAAAAACCTGCTGCCAATCCAAATGTTCAGGCTCCTTTTATGAGGCCTTGGGGTTCCATGTGTTGAAGTAAAGTTTAAAAACCTTCCTCTTTATCCAGGCCTACGGATAATCTGACCCCCCCTCCCCCCCCCCCCCCGGTTCTTCTCTGTTTTTACTCTACCTCTTTCCTACTGGGCACCCTAGGCTCCTTTTTTAACGTTTGTTTGGAAATCTCACTTGATTTTAGGGTCTTGGTGCGCCTAGACGTGCTCCTAACGGAGCGCATTCGGCGCAGTACAAATCCCATATCAAATCAAATCAAGTACAATGAGTTTGTCAAAAAACCTCTGTCATATGTCAAGCACCATATCAGTAAATAAAACAAAACCCTCAAATGAATAAAGTCCATTTATCGATAAAAAGTTCTTTATAAAACCAAAGCATTTTGGGGGATTATAGCGAGCACCCTTCATCAAGGCTTCAAATTATCCAAGGTTTGGAATAATCGGACTGTAGAGGACTCTAAATTAAGGTGCTAGTAGGATTGCTCCAACACCTGGACAGCAGCAGGTATTTTTTTTTACTGTCCATGACTCGATTTGGAGGATTTCCCTTAACTTCCTGTCTCATTGATGTAGGGGCGTAACTAGAACCTTTAGGGCCCCAGTGCAAGAAACCATGTTGGGCCCCCCTGATCCCCCCCTCCAATTTTTAGAAGGTGTCCATGGATATCCTCCCAGAACCCTGCCCCCCATATGCCCCCTGAGACATGCATCCAGCACAATCACGGCAGCCCTTTACCATGTGATTAGCTGATCACATGTACACCAACTTGCTGGGTATTGGCAGCCCTTTCCTCCCACGCTGTGTCTGTGTAAGGAAAGGAGAGGCATTAACTGCCAAGAATGTCAGTAAATTGTTTACACTGATAATCAGTGCTGCCTATCAGTGCTCATCAATGCCACCTGTTAGTGTCCATCAATGCTGCTTATCAGTGCCACCGATCAGTGCTGCATTTCAGTGCTGCCTATCAGTGACCATCAATGCCGCCTATCAGTGCCCATCAATGCTGCCTATCAGTGCCCATCAGTGCCGCCTATCAGTGCTCATCCATACCGCCTATCAGTGCTGCATTTCAGTGCCGCCTATCAGTGCTCATCAATACTGCCTATCAATGCCCATCAATTCCACCTATCAGTGCCCATCAATGCTGCCTACCAGTGACCAGTGCTGCCTATCAGTGCCCATGAATGCCGCCTATCAGCGTCCATCAGTGCCGCCTATCAGCGTCCATCAGTGCCACCTATCAGTGCTACTTATCAGTGCTCAATGCCTATCAGTGCCGCCTATAAGTGCTCATCAATGGTGCCTATCAGTGCCACCTATCAGAGCTTATTAATGCCGCCTATCAGTGCCCATCAGTTCCGCTCATCATTGCTGCCTATCAGCGCCTATCAGTGCTCAATGTCTATCAGTGCCACCTATCAGTGGCCATCAATGCTGCCTATCAGTGCCATCAGTGTCGCCTATCAGTGCTCATCAATGCCGCTTATCAGTTCCCATCAGTGCAGCATATGAGTGCTGCCTATCAGTGCTCATTAATGCCCATCAGTGCCGCCTATCAGTGACACCTATCATTGCTCATCAATGCTGCGCCGCCTATCTGTGCTACAGAACATTGCTCATCAATGCCGCTTATCAGTTCCCATCAGTGCAGCATATGAGTGCTGCCTATCAGTGCTCATTAATGCCCATCAGTGCCCATCAGTGCCACCTATCAGTGCTCATCAATGCTGCGCCGCCTATCTGTGCTACAGAACATTGCTCATCAATGCCACCTATCAGTCCTGCGTATCAGTGTTGCCTATCAGTGCAGCCTATCAGTACAGCCTATTAGTGCCCATCAATGCCTCCTATTAGCACTGCCTATCAGTGCAGCCAATTAGTGCTCATCAATGCTACCTGCCTCCTCAGCACGGCTCTGAGCGGAGAGCGTATCTCTCATACAGCTTGGAGCCAACAGCTCTCCCTGCTCCCCTCTCCGTCCTCCCTCCCTCCTTTCTCTCTCGCATGGGATGACACAGCCGATCTGCTCCTTCCCCCCCCCACCACTCTCCTGTATGTGTACCGCGGGAGGTGTGAGCTTGTTAGCTTCACACTTGACTTCCCACAAAGCACACACAGGAGAGGGGGGGAGAAGGAGCAGATCAGCTGTCTCCTCTCTCATCCTGTGCGAGAGAGGAAGGAGGGACAGAGGGGGGAGCAGGAAGAGCTTTGAGCTGTATGAGAGATATGCTCTCCGCTCAGAGCCATGGGACTAGCAACCCCGCTGGGGCCCCCCGACAGTAGCGGAATACCAGGGCCCGATCGCAAATAAGACTGCTGCAACCCTGGTAGTTCCGCCACTGCATTAATGCCAGGGCAAAAAATTTGGGAACAACTGTCATCAGGACAGACAGAAACAACTAACTAAAAAAACAAAACAAAAAATTGCTTTGTTTTTGTCCCAATTATGGGGGTGCTTTTCTCTTCATGTCCCAAAGAAATAAGGTACATTCTTAATAAAAAAGGTTCTAACCCTTCCCTTCATTCTATCTAAAACTAAAAAACCCAAAATATTTTTCCTTGAACTGAGCTTTCGTGTGTTTGTGTAATGCTTTTTATGGCTGAAGTACAGTATATAGAGAGCATGAAAATGTTATTTATTATTTATACCTAGATGCTCACATCAGATTGCCAGGCATAAAAGAAATACTCCACAGAGTACAGCGTATAATATTAGGAGTATCGTTAATCGTTATAGGGCTGGAGCTACATTTCGCCGAATCATCATTTCTTTCCATGGAAAGGGTCCCTTGGTTCTGCGGCGAGTGTGAACGATAACCTGAGAGCAACCGACAGCTAGGAACTGAATTTTAGCACCCGATAAAAGACAATGACATTAAAACAACAGCTTCAGGCAAAGCTCAAAAATTCTTTAACTGTTCAGTTGAGCTTAAAGCCTAATTCCAGGCAGATAAAAAAAAGAGACACAAATTAACAAATCAATAAAATCATTATTATTATTAAATGCATTTTAAATAAAAGCAGCGTACCTAGATTTGACCTGCTAATAGCGTAGTGCTACCCATGTAGGACATGCTGGTTAAGATGGGTCCTCTGTTCTCTCCCTCGACCTCCATAAGAACTTGGGCCCCTCTCACACACTAGGTTGACAAAGATTGCAATATCACAGAAAATCTAAAAGTAATATCTGATAATCAGTAATATTACCACGTCCAAGGAAACAGGCACTGAAACAGGCACTGAACCCGTTAGTAAAGGCAATCTTAATATATTATAATATACAGAGGAGTGCAGCGCATATCAGGGCTCAATTGTCAAGGCTGGGCTCAGCCCTTCCTTCTCTGAGCTGGCCGCTCAGCTATTGCCAGCATTGCCAGCTCCCATCTCTCCACAGTTACTCAGCTGTTGATGATATCCTGCTCGTCAGTCCCAGCTACTTAAGCCGTCCAGTCCAGAGGATCTCTGCCTTCGCCTTGGTCAACATCACAGAAACTATCTCCTGCGATCCTGCTCAAGACTTGCTTTGCTGACATCCCTTCTGGCTCCAGATCCTGCTTGCTGTTCCACTACATTGATCCCCGACTTCTGGCTTGGCTGACTATCCGTTCCGGTTACTGAACTTTGGCTAAGTTTTGACTACGTTTGTTCTTTTTACTTTTATTATTAAACAAGTGTGATTTAACGGTACTTCTCAGCCTGATTTCATGGTTTCTGACATCAATAAAACATAACAAATGTGATAAAAAGTCCATATAAATCCAAAAGAAGAGCAGAAGATGGACTAAGAGTCCCAGCAGGCAGAGAATCCACGTGAGAAAATTTCAATGAGTGACTTTCTCTCCACCTCCAGTGAGCTCGCTTCGCTCACCTCTAAGTGTGGACCACTAAACTAACAGATGGTCAACAATGCATGTCCCATACAGGTATAACCTCCAGGTAGGGTCCAGGTCCACCGACCGATATCCCAAGGGGTAAGTATGGTAAGAGAAAAGCAAATCTAAGTGTTCACTGGTGAAGTTTTTTACAAGGAAATGGCTACTCACAAGGGCTTCAATATACATTGCATATCAGAGCAGACACTGAGGGTATAGAATTCCAGGATGGTAGCGGGTGACTTTAGGACGTGGCTCCTCCCCCATACACGTTATGTTCACAAGAACTTCGTCAGCGGGGCGGAGCCATTCAGCGTCACCCGTCCTCTTTTATGCAAACTAATCTTCATGGAAACATAGCCACTCCCCCCAACGGAATCAGAGATACCACTGTCAGGCAGCATATCCACAGACATGAAATAGCAATCTTACATTGCCAATGAAACTGAAGGCAGTGAAAATACTGACCCCTACTGGCCGATTCATAGAAGGCAGCACAAATAACAATCTATAGTGGAACCTCAGATTGCGAGTAACGCGGTTAACGAGCGTTTCGCAATACAAGCATTGTTTTTTTTAAAATCCTAACTCGGTTTGCGAGTGCTGTCTCGCAAAACAAGCAGGATTCAGACCAAAGCTGGGTGCAGTACCACTTTTGGCCTGAGGTGGGGGGCCCCGGAGCGGATCGTTGCCGTTCAGGAAATGCACGGAAAGGCCCGATGACAGTTCGGCTGACCTCGGCAAACCTCGGAAAGGCTCGTGAACGGAGTCTTTCTGAGGTTTGCCGAGGTCAGCCGAAGTGTGCTCGGGCCTTTTCAGCCATTTCCGAGGCTCTCCGGCGCCTCCCCGCCTCTGGCCGCATGCGGTATTGCATCCCACTGAAGTCAATGCGGAACAAATTATTTTTGTTTCCATTGACTTCAATGGGAAAACTCACTTTGATATGCGAGTACATTGGATTATGAGCATTCTCCTGGAACGGATTATGCTCGTAATCTGAGGTTCCACTGTATTAACAGAAATGAGCATTAACACCCGCTGTCATCCTGTTATACCCACACACCCAATAACAACATACCCAAAAACAATAAAAAACATTATACAATCAAATTCATATCATAAAATAATAACATAAAAAGATTAAAATTCATTAAAAAAGGGGTATAGAATATGATTACCTACTACCTGTCAGAAATAAAGCAAATCAGCTGGTGTAGTAAGGAGGGGTTTGGGTTCCTGGAGGACTGGGCCGACTTCTCAGTCGGTAACCGGTACTATAGAAGGGACGGACTGCACCTAAATGAAGAGGGTGCAGATCTGCTGGGAATGAAGATGGCCAAAAAGTTAGAGGGGTTTTTAAACTAGGCGATGGGGGGGAGGGTCCAGAGACAGTGATAGCCAGCGCGGAAGATATTCCAGAGGGTAGTATTGGGGGCATTAGTGGTAGGTTAACCAAAGCACAAAAACACAAGGTGAGTATAGTAGCAAGTCCTAGTTGCAATCTTGAAACACCCAATACGAGGACAATATGCGACCGGTCTAAACTATGTGGCATGTTCACCAATGTCAGGAGCATGGCGGACAAGATGGGTGAACTAGAGATACTGTTGTACAAGGAGGATTTGGATTTTGTGGGAATTTCAGAGACCTGGTTCAACAGCTCTCATGATTGGCTGGCAAACATTCAAGGGTATACCCTATACCGCAAGGATAGAGAAGGTAAAAAAGGGGGAGGGGTATGCCTATATATCAAGAATAATGTACAAGTGAGTGTGAGAGATGACATCACTGAGGGGGCTAGGGAGGAGGTGGAATCTTTATGGGTAGAGCTCCAAAGGGATGAAGCTAAGGGGAAAATAATACTGGGAGTATGCTATAGGCCCCCAAACCTGAGGGAGGAAGTGGAGACGGATCTCCTATCACAAATTGGATTAGCAGCAAGGATGGGAAGTGTTATCTTAATGGGGGATTTTAATTATCCAGACATAGACTGGGCGGAGGGAACCGCGCATTCATTTAAGGCTCGCCAGTTCCTTAGTGTCTTGCAGGACAATTTTATGGGTCAGATGGTAGACGCACCAACTAGAAATAAAACATTACTAGATCTACTGATTACCAACAATACAGACCTGATAACAGATGTGGTAATACGGGGCAATTTAGGTAACAGCGATCACAGGTCAATTAGTTTCAGTATAAATCACACAAATAGGAAACATGAAGGGAACACAAAGACACTGCATTTCAAAAGAGCCAACTTCCCTAAACTACAAACCTTGCTAAAAGGCATAAATTGGGATAAAATATTAGGAACAAAGAATACGGAGGAGAGATGGGTTTGCTTTAAGAGCATATTAAATAAGGGCATTAGCCAATGTATCCCATTGGGTAATAAATTTAAAAGAGCGAACAAACATCCTGGATGGCTTAACTCCAATGTAAAAATGCATATAAAAGCAAAGGAGAAGGCCTTCAAAAAATACAAGGTTGAGGGATCATCCTCAGCATTCAGAATTTATAAAGAATGCAATAAGAAATGTAAGGGTGCAATTAGGATGGCTAAGATAGAACATGAAAGACACATAGCGGAGGAGAGCAAAAGAAATCCCAAGAAATTCTTTAAGTATGTAAACAGTAAAAAAGGGAGGACAGACCATATTGGCCCCATAAAGAATGAGGAAGGACATCTGGTTACAAAGGATGGGGAGATGGCAAAGGTATTGAATTTATTCTTCTCCTCAGTCTTCACAAGTGAATCGGGGGGCTTCAGTAACCAAAACTGCAGTGTTTATCCTCATGACACATCACAGGAAGCACCTACATGGTTAACAGAGGACGGAATTAAAATTAGACTTGAGAAACTTAACATTAATAAATCACCGGGACCAGATGGCTTGCATCCGAGGGTACTTAGGGAACTCAGTCAGGTGATTGCCAGACCGTTGTTCCTAATATTTACAGACAGTCTATTGACTGGAATGGTACCAGCTGATTGGAGAAAAGCCAATGTAGCACCAATATTTAAAAAGGGCCCAAAAAACATCCCTGGGAATTACAGACCAGTTAGCCTAACATCAATAGTATGTAAACTCTTGGAGGGGATGATAAGGGACTATATACAAGATTTTAGTAATAAGAATGATTTCATTAGCAGTAATCAGCATGGATTCATGAAGAATCGTTCTTGCCAAACCAATCTATTAACCTTCTATGAGGAGGTGAGTTGCCATCTAGATAAAGGAAGGCCCGTAGACGTGGTGTATCTGGATTTTGCAAAAGCATTTGACACAGTTCCCCATAAACGTTTACTGTACAAAATAAGGTGCGTTGGCATGGACTATAGGGTGAGTACATGGATTGAAAACTGGCTACAAGGGCGAGTTCAGAGGTTGGTGATAAATGGGGAGTACTCAGAATGGTCAGGGGTGGGTAGTGGGGTTCCCCAGGGTTCTGTGCTGGGACCAATCCTATTTAATTTGTTCATAAACGACCTGGAGGATGGGATAAAGAGTTCAATCTCTGTATTTGCAGACGATACTAAGCTAAGCAGGGCAATAACTTCTCTGCAGGATGTGGAAATCTTGCAAAAAGACCTGAACAAATTAATGGGGTGGGCGACTACATGGCAAATGAGGTTCAATGTAGTAAAATGTAAAATAATGCATTTGGGTGGCAAAAATATGAATGCAATCTATACACTGGGGGGAGAACCTCTGGGGGAATCTAGGATGGAAAAGGACCTGGGGGTCCTAGTGGATGATAGGCTCAGCAATGGCATGCAATGCCAAGCTGCTGCTAATAAAGCAAACAGAATATTGGCATTAAAAGGGGGATCAACTGCAGAGATAAAACGATAATTCTCCCGCTCTACAAGACTCTGGTCCGGCCGCACCTGGAGTATGCTGTCCAGTTCTGGGCACCAGTCCTCAGGAGGGACGTACTGGAAATGGAGCGAGTACAAAGAAGGGCAACCAAACTAATAAAGGGTCTGGAGGATCTTAGTTATGAGGAAAGGTTGCGAGCACTGAACTTATTCTCTCTGGAGAAGAGACGCTTGAGAGGGGATATGATTTCAATATACAAATACCGTACTGGTGACCCCACAATAGGGATAAAACTTTTTCGCGGAAGGGAGTTTAACAAGACTCGTGGCCACTCATTACAATTAGAAGAAAAGAGGTTTAACCTTAAACTACGTAGAGGGTTCTTTACTGTAAGAGCGGTAAGGATGTGGAATTCCCTTCCACAGGCGGTGGTCTCAGCGGGGAGCATTGATAGCTTCAAGAAACTATTAGATAATCACCTGAATGACCGCAATATACAGGGATATGTAATGTAATACTGACACATAATCACACACATAGGTTGGACTTGATGGACTTGTGTCTTTTTTCAACCTCACCTACTATGTAACTATGTAAGTCAAAGTTGATATTTAACCCATCAGGTTTTAAAACCTTTGCCTCAAAAATCCAGAATGATTCTCTCTGGCTTATGCCGCCGCGATCGGACTTCTCGTCGGAAAAAGATATGATAGCTTTTCTGACGGGATTCCGCTCAACTTTGCCTTGCATACACACGGTCACGCAACAGTTTGCTTAACTTACAACCGTCAAGAACGCGGTGACGTACAACACTACGACGAGCTGAGAAAATGAAGTTCAATGCTTCCAAGCATGCGTCGAATTGTTTCCGAGCATGCGTAGGAATTTTGCGCGTCGGAATTGCCACAGACGATCGCATTTTCGGATAGGAACTTCTCCCGACCGAAAAAATTAAGAACATACTCTCAATCTTTTGCTGGCTGGAATTCGGGCAGCAAAAGTCAGATGGAGCATACACACAGTCGCATTTTCCGATGAAAAACTTTCATCTGTCTTTTGCTGGCTGAAATTCCGATAATGTGTACGCGGCATAAGGCGATGGATATAGTTACCCCCCCCTCAATGTCTATCGACCTTCTCTATGCCCCAAAATCGAAGACGCCTCAGTAGAAAGTTATAGTAAAATGATTGTAAATGGAGGAAATGTCTCGTCTCCATGTTTCTGTAGTCCAGCACCTGGCTACATCTGCATCTTGCAGTCTCTGTATAATAGAGCTGGAGTGTGAGAGGAAGAGGCAGCAGAAGGAGCCAATCAGTTCAAGTACTGAGAAGGAGCATGCTGATAGGGAGGGAGGAAAGAGTGACAGAAAGGTGAACCTATCACTGTGCTGCTTTTCCTGTTACAAGCTTGGTGCGAGTCCAAGATGACCTGGGATCAGAGGAAGTGGGTTGAGTAATGTTGGCCACCAGAGTGAGGACATCTTGGGGCAGAAAATATGTACTGCTGGGAAAATCATTGAGTTGAAGATAAATATTGCAGCAAAAGCTGGTTTTGTTTTGTTGTCTTTTATTAACCTCCAAGACTGTGAAATACCTGTTTTGGGTGGACAGATTCTTCAATTACTTAGGGGCCTAGGTATAAAAAATGTGCATGTGTCAATTTTTGGCACAGGTGCCACAAATCTTCGCCATAATTTGCTTAAAGCTGAGTTCCACCCAGAAATGGAACTTCCGCTGATCAGATTCCCCCCTCCCCTTCCGGTGCCATATTTGGCACCTTTCAAGGGGGGGGAAGGGGGAGTAGATACCGGTCGAATTGAGGTATCTGCTCCCACTTCTGGGGAAAGATCGCCGCACAAAACCACAGAACTATGCAATGTCCGGCCCCTCCTCCTCTGTCTTCTGGGAGACACACAGGTCCCAGAAGACAGCAGGGACCATTCAGAACGCGCAGCGTGACTCACGCATGCGCAGTAGGGAACCAGGAGTGAAGCCGAAAGTCTTCACTGCCTGGTTTCCTTAACAGGAATGGCGGTGGCAGCACCCGGGGGTCGATCTGAAGATCGGTTGGGGTGCCGACATCGCGGGCTCCCTGGACAGGTAAGTGTCCATATATTGAAAGTCAGCAGCTACAGTATTTGTAGCTGCTGACTTTTAATTTTTTTTTTCCCAGGCGGAACTCCACTTTAATACAGTGGAACCTTGGTTTAAGAGTAACGCGGTTAACAAGCGTTTTGAAAGACGAGCAAATTTTTTTTTTCAATTCTGACGCGGTTTGCGAGTGTTTTCTCGCAAAACTAGCAGAATTCAAGCTAATGGGGTGTGCAGTACTGCATTTTCCTAGAGGTGCGGGGGCGCGGGGGACACTCAGAACGGTTTGGAGCCGTTCAGAAATACACGGAATCACTCGGAAACACTGGGAAATAATCCGTTCCCGAGTGTTTCCGAGCCTTTCCGAGGCTTTCCGATTGCAGCCGTGCTGTCCCAGCTGTCTCAGTATTTTTGAGGCTCTCAGGCGCCCCCCCCCCACCTCTGGCCACATGTGGTATTGCATGTAATAGAAGTCAATTATCTTCATTTCCATTGACTTCTATGGGGAAACTCACTTTGATATGCGAGTGCTTTGGATTACGAGCATTCTCCTGGAATGTATTATACTCGTAGTCCGAGGTTCCACTGTACATTTATTTCCTAGGATCTTCAGCAACGTCTAGTGGAAATGAGGCAGTATTTTTTTTCTGAAATACTTCAATCGCAATTTATGGTGACGATTAGTTCTGCCTGTTGACACATTCACACAGCAAATTTTTTGTACATAGACCCCTAAGAGTGTTTACGAAGCTCTGCACATCATGTCCGATCTCTAAATCAGGGGTCTCCAAACTTGCGGCCCATGGGTAAGATTCAGCCCACTGCAAGATTTTATACGGTCCTCTTATGTAAGAGGGGACCCTGATGGGGACTTTCATGTAAGGAGGGACTGTGATGTAAGGGGACTCTGAAGGGGACCCTGATGTAAGAGGGGACCCTGATGGGCTCTCTCATTTAAGGAGGGACTCTGATCCAAGGTGGGACTTTGATGGGCTCAAGTTTATTTGGAATAACTTTGGTTTGTTTTGCTGAAGTTTTTTTTCTGTTGTTCTTAATCATATCATGCTGATTACAAAAAAATGCAAAATACTGTAAAAGATATTCATTCATTTAAATGTGATTCCCTCATTTATAAAACTGATTTTTTTTTTTGGCCTGCTGTGAATATATGTAAAACATGATATATGGCTCTCGTCCTGAAGAGTTTGGAGACCGCTGCTCGAAATGATTACATTCATTATTTACAACAACTTATTTAAAAGATAAGAAGAATATTGGCGGGAAAAAAGACATTGGGCATATAGGGTGAAACTGCCGTATTCCATCATCCAATCACATGCAAGCAAAAATGCTGTTTTTGTTTTTTGCAATCGGGTATTTGCAAAACATTTTTTTTTTTTTTATCACATTCACTGAGCTTGCAAAGTGAAAATTCTCCTGGCAAAGGTCTACTTCTTTATTAAATCAACTCCTTTCAGCCTTTGCCTATTTTATATTTGGGGTTCATTTATTTAGTAGTTTCTTTATTCCTTCTTTTTGTGTGGACCAGTGGTTTCCAAATTTTCAGTACAAGGGTTGCATTAAATATTTTAGAAATAAACATGGGTCGAAAAAAAATCTCCTTCAGAGTCCCCCTTACATCAGAGTCCCCATCAGAGCCCCCCCTTCCATCAAGGTTCCCATCAGAGCCCCCCTTATATTAGAATCCTCATCAGAGTCCCCCCTTATATTAGCATCCCCATCTCAGTCCCCCCTTCCATCAAGGTCCCCATCAGAGCCCCCCCTTCCATCAGGGTCCCCATCAGAGTTCCCCCTTATATTAGCGTCCCCATCAGAGTTCCCCCTTCCATCAGGGTCCCCATCAGAGTCCCCCCTTCCATCAGGGTCCCCATCAGAGTCCCCCCTTCCATCAGGGTCCCCATCAGAGTCCCCCCTTCCATCAGGGTCCCCATCAGAGTCCCCCCTTCCATCAGGGTCCCCATCAGAGTCCCCCCTTCCATCAAGGTTCCCATCAGAGCCCCCCCTTATATTAGCATCCCCATCAGAGCCCCCCCTTCCATCAAGGTTCCCATCAGAGCCCCCCCCTTATATTAGCATCCCTATCAGAGCCCCCCCTTCCATCAAGGTCCCCATCAGAGCCCCCCCTTCCATCAGGGTCCCCATCAGAGCCCCCCCTTATATTAGCATCCCCATCAGAGTCCCCCCTTCCATCAAGGTTCCCATCAGAGAACCTCTTATATTAGCGTCCCCATCAGAGTCCCCCCTTCTATCAAGGTCCCCATCAGAGCCCCCCCTTATATTAGCATCCCCATCAGAGTCCCCCCTTCCATCAAGGTTCCCATCAGAGCCCCCCCTTATATTAGCATCCCCATCAGAGTCCCCCCTTCCATCAAGGTTCCCATCAGAGAACCTCTTATATTAGCGTCCCCATCAGAGTCCCCCCTTCCATCAGGGTCCCCATCAGAGTCCCCCCTTATATTAGCGTCCCCATCAGAGTCCCCCCTTATATTAGCGTCCCCATCAGAGTCCTTGCTTACATCAAGGTCCCCATCAAAGTCCAAGAGAAAAGGAAAAAAGGGGCGCACCAGCCCTGCGCATCATCCTTTGGATTTATTTTATTAAAAGTAGATAAAAGGAAAACTACTCACAAACATCTGTAGATATCTTGCAATGTAAATAGTCTCCAAATAGCAGCAAATGGTTTAAGACAGATGAACTCCAGAGGTCACGGAGGAGATAACAGGGGCCACTGCCGGCTGACGCGTTTCGAAGGAATACCTTCTTCCTCAGAGCCCAGCAATGCAGCCTCCTTCAGCAGTCCTTATATATACACACATACCCCATCAAAGTCCCCCCTTACATCAAAGTCCCCTTACTTTAGGGTCCCCATCGGAGACCCCACCATACATCAGGGTCCCCATCAGAGTCCCCCCTTACATTAGGGTCCCCTTCAGAGTCCCCCCTTACAGTAGGGTCCCCATCAGAGTTCCCCCTTAAATCCGGGGGGTCCCCATCAGAGCCCCTCTCTTACATCAGGGTCCAGTGGCAGCCCATCCATAGGGGGCGCATGGGCGCCACCCCCTATCCATGCATCCGACCCCCTGATCTACATGCAGGGTGCTGGACGCATGGATTCCAGTGGGGGATTTTTTTTTTTTTTGAACCACACAAATAGAGCCTGAGGCTCTAATAGGCTTCAAAAAAGGGTGGGCTCGGGGCGCAGAACACTGCGCCGGAAGCCCACCCAGTTGTGTGACAATAACGAATGAATATTCCCTATTGTCACACTGATTCTGCCTCCCAGCCAATGAGGAAGCGGGTCCCCCCCAATAAAATATACCACCGGCCGCCACTGTCAGGGTCTCCATCAGAGTCCCCACCTTACATCAGGCTCCCCATCAGGGTTCCCTCTTACATCAGGGTCCCCCCCCATCAGAGTCCCACTTTACATCGGGGTCCCCATCAGAGTCCCCACCTTACATTAGGCTCCCCCTCAGGATACCACCTTACAGAAGGGTCCCTACCAGAGTCCCTCCTTACTTTAGAAGCAGAGACCATAGGCAGCCTCTACTGACCTTAAAGCGGACCTTCAATAATTTTTTCATCTTTCCATCTATTAAATCTTCTGCCCTTGTTGTTATTTTAAGTTTGGATAGTAAAACATTTTTTTTCTGCCAGTAAATCCCTTACACAGCCCACTTCCTGTTTCTTGTCTGGTCATTAGACTAGGCTTATGACATCATGCACAGCTCTCTCTCTCACTCTCGTGAGAGTTTGCCAGGAAGGGAAGGGGGGATGAGTCATCAGAGGGCCAATGAGAGCTGCAGAGCTGGAGGTGTGCCTCTGTGTGTCTGTGTAAATCCAGGAAGTGAACAGGCAGCAGCTTCAGTTGCCCACAGTTAAAAATGGCTGCAGCCAGACTCAGTGGAGGGAGATTTCTGACGCATATTTGGCAAGTACAGAATCACAGTATATATACAATAATATGCAAAGTGGTTGGAGGGAAGCTTCAGAAAGGCAAAAATGTTTTGCTTTTTTTTTTTACAAATGATGTGAGCAGACTGCAGTTCCTCTTTAATCCTCAATCAGTGCACATTGGGGATACGCCCCTGACCATAGCCGGGGGGGGGGTTGGAAGAAAATCTTGCAGCGGGCCGTATACTTATCCCATTGAAAAAAGTTGTATTCTTTCTAGTATCCATTTTTGTTGGCACCGACTATTGCACGTGTCTATGAATGTATCATTAGGCATAGCTCCCAACTGTCCCGGATTTCGAGGGACTGTCCCCTCATTCCTCCTCATTTTGGTCTGATCTATATAGTTGTATATAAAATGCACTTTTTAGCTATCAAAAAGTGTTTCCCAGTGCTAAACCTTTCATCTGATTTCTAAATTGCATTTGTAAATTCCAAAAGCCAGTATAAAGGAATAGTAGTGGTAAAAAAAAAAAGCTATTGTGGGTTTAACCAATCTTGTTTTTTATGCAATTCTTCTTTAAGGGGGTGTGGCAAGGGGTCGTGTCCTATGCCTGCATGCTTTTGCTGATAGGTGTCCCTCATACCCATTTCAAAAAATTGGGAGGTATGCCATTGGGTGTCTATAAATGTATCAAAGTGTGAATTTACATCAGGCATGTCCAAAGTCCGGCCCACGGGCCAATCGCGGCCCACGTTCCGGTTTTGAACGGCCCTCCTGGTAATTTGGACATGTATATCTTTTATGGCCCCCAACGATCTCCCAGCGCCGGGGCCACAGAAGATATATATGTCCAGATGCCTTGGAGGGGACAGGGAGGAGGCGGGACAAGTGCCGCGCACACAGGAGAATTTCCTGTTTACACGGCAGCCTCTGTAATAGGAAGTCCCATCTCCGGCGCCGCTATTGGACGACTGATCTGTCCATCAAAGGAGGTGGGACTTTCTATTAAAGAGGCCTCTGATAAAACAGGAGTTTCTGCTGTAGCTAATCTTTTGGCGCTCGTCCCGCCCCCCTTCCCTGTCCCCTCCGAGGCTGCAGATGGATGGGAATCAGTCAGGCTGCAGTGATTGCAATGGTGAGTCTGCATTCCTGGCAATGATGGGGGGCTACATTCTTGGCAATGATGGGGGGTGCATTCCTGGCAATGGTGGGTGCTGCACTCATGGCAATGGTGGGGGCTGCATTCTTGGCAATGATGGGGGGCTGCATTCTTGGCAATGATGGGGGGCTGCATTCTTGGCAATGAAGGGGGGCTGCATTCTTGGCAATGATGGGGGGCTGCATTCCTGGCAATGATGGGAGCTGCATTGCTGGCAATGATGGGGGGTGCATTCCTGGCAATGATGGGGGCCTGCATTCCTGGCAATGGTGGGTGCTGCACTAATGGCAATGGTGGGGGCTGCATTCTTGGCAATGATGGGGGGCTGCATTCTTGGCAATGATGGGGGGCTGCATTCTTGGCAATGAAGGGGGGCTGCATTCCTGGCAATGATGGAGGCTGCATTCCTGGCAATGATGGGGGGGCTGCATTCCTGTTAATGATGGGGGGCTGCATTCCTGGCGATGATGGGGGGCTGCATTCTTGGCAATGATGGGGGGCTGCATTCCTGGCAATGATGGGGGGGCTGCATTCCTGTTAATGATGGGGGGCTGCATTCCTGGCGATGATGGGGGGCTGCATTCTTGGCAATGATGGGGGGTGCATTCCTGGCAATGATGGGGGGCTGCATTCTTGGCAATGAAGGGGGGCTGCATTCTTGGCAATGATGGGGGGCTGCATTCCTGGCAATGATGGGGGCTGCATTCCTGGCAATGATGGGGGGCTGCATTCCTGTTAATGATGGGGGGCTGCATTCCTGGCGATGATGGGGGGCTGCATTCTTGGCAATGATGGGGGGTGCATTCCTGGCAGTGATGGGGGGTACATTCCTGGCAATGGTGGGGGGTGCATTCCTGGCAATGATGGGGGGTGCATTCCTGGCAATGATGGGGGGCTGCATTCCTGGCAATGATGGGGAGCTGCATTCCTGGCAGTGATGGAGGGGTACATTCCTGGCAATGATGGGGGGTACATTCTTGGCAATGAAGGGGGGCTGCATTCTTGGCAATGATAGGGGCCTGAATTCCTGGCAATGGTGGGTGCTGCACTCATGGCAATGGTGGGTGCTGCACTCTTGGCAATGGTGGGGGGGTGCATTCTTGGCAATGATGGGGGGTGCATTCTTGGCAATGATGGGGGGCTGCATTCCTGGCAATGATGGGGGGCTGCATTCCTGGCAGTGATGGGGGGGTACATTCCTGGCAATGGTGGGGGGTGCATTCCTGGCAATGATGGGGAGCTGCATTCCTGGCAATGATGGGGGGCTGCATTCCTGGCAATGATGGGGGGGCTGCATTCCTGTTAATGATGGGGGGCTGCATTCCTGGCGATGATGGGGGGCTGCATTCTTGGCAATGATGGGGGGTGCATTCCTGGCAATGATGGGGAGCTGCATTCCTGGCAGTGATGGGGGGTGCATTCCTGGCACTGGTGGGGGGTGCATTCCTGGCAATGGTGGGGGTGCATTCCTGGCAATGATGGGGGGTGCATTCCTGGCAATGATGGGGGGCTGCATTCCTGGCAATGATGGGGAGCTGCATTCCTGGCAGGGATGGGGGTACATTCTTGGCAATGGTGGGGGGTGCATTCCTGGCAATGGTGGGGGGTGCACTCATGGCAATGGTGGGGCTGCAGATGGGCACTGACCCTTATTTTGCTTCATAGTTCTTTATGTCAGATTTAAGTTTTTTCCGGAAACCTCCCTCTTAAAGTGAAGGTGCGTGTTATACGCCAATAAATACAGCATATCCAAATAACATGTCCGAGATCACCTCCTTACTCACACAGCCACAAAGGCAAGAGAATTCTTGTTGGGCAGTGTATTAGTGCTCGAACTAACACACAGACCGAATTTTAATGGTTCAAAGAATGTCAGGGAAAATGGTCGGCCCTCACGCACGATCACTTCATCAAATCTGGCCCTCTTTAAAAAAAGTTTGGACACCCCTGAGTTACATTCTTCATGTTCTGCAAGCGGAATTCAATGAATTGGGTTTACCACTCTTCCCCCACCTTAGAAAGTCGTATAGTATGACCCGGTGATGTCACCAACCTGTGGATACGTTTTCCCCCCGTATTCCTCAGCGGTACATTGATTTATTTCCCACGTTCCCAGCATTCCGCATTCAATAATTGCAGGTTTTGCGAAGCTTATTTTTCTGCTTCTATACGTCTCAGATGTCACCTGCTAATTCTAAGTGACTGTTCCTTAAATGATTGCTTAGCTAGAAATAAAATGTTTAGTTCCAGGCTGTTCATCAGCATAATACATTAATTATTAACCATTTCTCAGCGAGCGATGATAATGGTTGCATCGCAGTCACCTCGCAGTAGGCGGCGGCGGGGGGGGGGGGGGTTTCTATTGTGCAAGCCGCAGGTGGGTTTCCAGTCGACAAAGATGAAAAAAATGCTCTGCTTTTCTGAAAATAGTGAGGATATTTTAAGAACGCTTTTAAATTAATTGAATTAATTTGCCCAGAAAAAAAAAAAAAAAAAAGAACAGAAGGAAAGAACATTTCTGCTGAATTAGGCAAATGAATTTTCCTGGTGGAAGATGAAAACACAGAGTTCAGCAATAAACACTTTAAAAAAGAGCTTGTGAGGATAAAAGTATGAGATCTGATATGGCCGACCCACTCTTAAAGGTGCAGGACTCTCGTTTGTCTCCTTCCTTTAACCATCTGACCTGGGAAAAATCTGAAGGAAAAGAGTTCAGACTTTTTAACCACTTAAGGACCGAGCCTCTTTCTGAGATTTGTTGTTTACAAGTTAAAAACTGTTTTTTTTTGCTAGAAAATTACTTAGAACCCCCCAAACATTTTTTTTCTAACACCCTAGAGAATAAAATGGCGGTCGTACTTTCTATCACACCGTATTTGCGCAGCGGTCTTACAAGTGCACTTTTTTTGGAAAAAATACACTTTTTTAAATTAAGAAATAAGACAACAGTAAAGTTAGCCCAAAGATAATGTTACGCCGAGTAAATTGATACCCAACATGTCACCCAACATGTCACGCTTCAAAATTGCGCCCGCTCGTGGAATGGCGACAAACTTTTACCCATAAAAATCTCCACAGGCGATGTTTAAAAAATTCTACAGGTTGCATGTTTTGAGTTACAGAGGTCTAGGGCTAGAATTATCGCGCTCGCTCTACCGATCGCGCCAATACCTCACATGTGTGGTTTGAACACCGTTTTCATATGCGGGCGCTACTCATGTATGCGTTCGCTTCTGCACGCACGCTCGGCGGGGCGGGGTGCTTTAAAAAAAAAAAAAAATTCTTATTTATTTTACCTTTTATTTTTTATTTTTTACACTGTTCTTTTATTTAAAAAAAAAATGTATCACTTTTATTCCTATTACAAGAAATGTAAACATCCCTTGTAATAGAAAAAAAGCATGACAGGTCCTCTTAAATATGAGATCTGGGGGTCAAAAAGACCTCAGATCTCATATTTACACTAAAATGCAATAAAAAAAAAAAATTAAAAAAAATTTGTCATTTAAAAATAAAAATAAAAAAATGACCCTTTAAGAGCTATGGGCGGAAGTGACATTTTGACCTCGCTTCCGCCCTGCAATGGTATGGAGACGGGTGGGGGCCATCTTCCCCTCACTTGTCTCCATACCCAGCATGTGAAAGGATCCGATCGCCTCCGCCGCTGCCGACGGCTCTGGTAAGCGGCGGAGGGCACCGGAGCATGGCGTGAGGGGGGTGGCCCTCTCCCGTCGCCGAGAAAAGTGATCTCATGGCAAATCTGCCGCAGAGACCACTTTTATCTGAAAGCGGACCGCCGGCTGAAGAAGAGGATACCGGGGTTATGGCAGCTAGCGATATTCCTCTTCAAATTTAAGACTTATATTGGCGTGCGGTGGTCCGTAAGTGGTTAAACTTCACTTGCGGCATGCTTGATTTGGGTAAGGCTCGGTTCACACCATAAAGATGCGACTGAGCATGCACGCATTTTCGGTGAATACCTGTGCGTCACATGTAGGACAGCCCATTCATTTCAGTAGGCTGCCCTATGCACAACAAACAGGGAAAAGTAGTCCCCAAGGCTATGTTCATACTTTCTGCGGGCACTTCAGCGCGTTTGCCAGAGCTACAATGGAATGGTTTAGATCAAAGCATATTCATGTGTTAGAATGGCCCAGTCAAAGTCCAGACCTAAATCACATTGAGAATCTGTGGCAAGACTTGAAAATTGCTGTTCACAGACGCTCTCCATCCAATCTGACAGAGCTTGAGATATTTTGCAAAGAAGAAGAATGGGCAAAAATGTCCCTCTCTAGATGTATAAAGCTGGTAGAGACATCCCCAAAAAGACTGTAACTGTAATTGCAGTGAAAGGCGGTTCTACAAAGTATTGACTCCGGGGGGCGCCATACAAATGCCCCCCCACACTTTTCACATATTTATTTGTATAGAAATTTAAAAAACATTTATCATTTTCCTTCCACTTCACAATTATGTGCCACTTTGTGTTGGTCTATCACATAAAATCCCAATAAAATCCCTTTATGTTTTTGGTTGTAACAGTATAAAAAGTGGAAAATTTCAAGGGGTATGAATACTTTTTCAAGGCACTGTATAAACTTAGGAATACATTTGCCCGAATATGCTAGACTCTTCCTTATTTTCTCTTTTTTTTTAAGTGCAAAACTAAATATAACCCGGACTGCCTTTGTAAGCATTACAATAGGACGTTGTAATTTATATAATATACGAGAAATGCAAGCCATGCATTCACTGAGCAATAGTGTAACTAATTTGTTCTTCTCTTGGTCTACTTCACCACCATCCCATATACAATAAATTCCAGTTTTAAAAATAAAAAGTGCCAGGCAAAGTGATCCCAAGGTAAGATTTATGCCCCGTACACACGATCGGATATTCGGCCAGCAAAACACAGATGAGAGCTTTTGTTCGGAAAATGCGACCGTGTGTATGCTCCATCGGACTTTCGCTGGCGGGAATGCCCGCCAGCAAAAAGATTGAGAGCAGGTTCCCAATTTTTCGGTCGGAAAAAGTTCCTATCCGAAAATGCTATCGTCTGTACGAATTCCGACGCGCAAAATTCCTACGCATGCTTGGAAACAATTCGACGCATGCTCGGAAGCATTGAACTTCATTTTCTCGGCTCGTCGGAGTGTTGTACGTCACCGCTTTTCTTGACGGTCGAAAGTTCAGAGAACGTGTGTATGCAAGGCAAGCTTGAGCGCAATTCCGTCGGAAAAACCATCCAAGTTTTTTCCGGCGGAAAATCCGCTCGTGTCCGCGGCATTAGCACTGAAAACAGCCTTTGTATGTTGGGAAATGTCATAATGTCCCATCAAGCTGATTGACAAAAAAAGATATCCCAACTGTGACAGGACCTTTTTAAAGTCAAGAGCGATACATTTAAAAAATGTGAAAAAAAAATCAGGAAAAAAAAAAATCGATCGCTGGTGGCTGTAACTTTCACCTTTTTCAATTTGATTTTACTTTCTGGAAGCTGTTTTTTAATAGGTCAATGTCATTTCTAAAATAAAAAAAAAAGCTTTTATTAAAAAAAAAAAAAAAAAATAATAGAAAGGTAGGCGGTGAGCGGACAAGCATTATCGAGTCTTCCGCCATTTCTTACAGACTTATTGACAGCTTAGTGTTGAGAACAGAAACAAAAAAAAAAAAAATCACAAAAACCTCTTACAAGTGTCAGAACAGTAAACGTCTCATAATTTCCATTTCTCGACTGCCAGACTATAATTTAAACTTCAGATTTTGAGACATAAAAAGCGCCGTATAAAACGGGGATATATATTTTTAAACACTGACATTTTCTGACATCTCACCACGCTAATTGAAGTCTTGTGGAGCACTGCTTGTAGAACCAGCAACAATCCATTTTAATTAAATATAACCTTTTAAAATCAAGATGGGGCTTTATCGGTGCGAAACAATACACTGCGTTCGGAAAGAAAGGCGCGGACACCACTTTTTCCCAGGGGCGCGACGGGCGAGAAATTTTTTAACTTTGACCTTTTCAGTTGCGATTTGACGGGAATATGTAAAATGTTTAAACTTTTGCTTTGTTGTTAATTTAGGTGAAACAATCGTCAGTTTGACAGTAACGCCGTTTTAGTAGACAGAGGATGTGATACATGACGATGAAAACGCAAATCTTGTCTTTAAAGACAAGACAAGAGGTGTACAGTGGGGACGGAAAGTATTCAGGCCCCCTTAAATTTTTCACTGTTTGTTATATTGCAGCCATTTACTAAAATCATTTAAGTTCATTTTTTTCCTCATTAATGTACACACAGCACCCCATATTGACAGAAAAACACAGAATTGTTGAAATTTTTGCAGATTTATTAAAAAAGAAAAACTGAAATATCACATGGTCCTAAGTATTCAGACCCTTTGCTATGACACTCATATATTTAACTCAGGTGCTGTCCATTTCTTCTGATCATCCTTGAGATGGTTCTACACCTTCATTTGAGTCCAGCTGGGTTTGATTATACTGACTGCACTTGATTAGGAAAGCCACACACCTGTCTATATAAGACCTTACAGCTCACAGTGCATGTCAGAGCAAATGAGAATCATGAGGTCAAAGGAACTGCCTGAAGATCTGGCCAAGGTTACAAAAATATTTCTGCTGCACTTAAGGTTCCTAAGAGCACAGTGGCCTCCATAATCCTTAAATCCTAGAGCTGGCCATCTGGCCAAACTGAGCTATCGGGGGGAGAAGAGCCTTGGTGAGAGAGGTAAAGAAGAACCCAAAGATCACTGTGGCTGAGCTCCAGAGATGCAGTTGGGAGATGGGAGGAAGTTGTAGAAAGTCAATCATCACTGCAGCCCTCTACCAGTCGGGGCTTTATGGCAGAGTGGCCTGACGGAAGCCTCTCCTCAGTGCAAGACACATGAAAGCCTGCATGGAGTTTGCTAAAAAAAACACCTGAAGGACTCCAAGATGGTGAGAAATAAGATTCTCTGGTCTGATGAGACCAAGATAGAACTTTTTGGCCTTAATACTAAGTGGTATGTGTGGAGAAAACCAGGCACTGCTCATCACCTGTCCAATACAGTCCCAACAGTGAAGCATGGTGGTGGCAGCATCATGCTGTGGGGGTGTTTTTCAGCTGCAGGGACAGGACAACTGATTGCAATCGGGCAAAAAATTAATGCGGCCAAGTACAGGGATATCCTGGATGAAAACCTTCTCCAGAGTGCTCAGGACCTCAGACTGGGCCGAAGGTTTACCTTCCAACAAGACAATGACCCTAAGCACACAGCTAAAATAACGAAGGAGTGGCTTCACAACAACTCCGTGACTGTTCTTGAATGGCCCAGCCAGAGCCCTGACTTAAACCCACTTGAGCATCTCTGGAGAGACCTAAAAATGGCTCCACCAACGTTTACCATCCAACCTGACAGAACTGGAGAGGATCTGCAAGGAGGAATTGCAGAGGATCCCCAAATCCAGGTGTGACAATTCTGTGTTTTTTTTTTTCAATATGGGGTGCTGTGTGTACATTAATGAGGAAAACAAGTGAACTTAAATGATTTTAGCAAATGGCTGCAATATAACAAAAAGTGAATACTGTCTGAATACTTCCGTCCCCACTGTAGGTGGGCAAGAGCCAAACATGTAAGAGAAATGAATCCCTTTGCAACAGTGTTACACCTACACATGCATTGCTGTGTTGTTCTGGGGTGCTGTTTTGTCACGTTTTTGGGGTTGTGTCCGATATGTGCAAAGAGAAATCACACAAATACTTAAAAGTATAAAATGTATTAAAAGTAATGAGAGATAAAGATAAAGAAAAAATAACAAGAATACTTAACTAAAGATGCTGTTTCCGCCATGGGTTCCCCCCCCCCCTTATGATATGGCATGGCACCGTGGATCAGGACCAGACACTTGCCTCATGGCAGTTTGGGGAGACAAAGACCTTATAGGTTTTGTCTCTGGTAATATAGAACTTAAATGTAAGGAAAAGACCACCCCTGGCCAACTCCCTTTGCAATAAGACCCCTCAAGGACTTGGTCATCAGTTAACAATATTATCCACGTACGGATCTGCATGCCGATATACGTCCTAACTTTCCTTCCTTTCCTTAAAAGGTCCTATAAACGGGCCAAATCAAACATACGTGATACTCTTTTATTTAAACAAAAAGTATGTGACCCCCATCCTACTACGAAACTTATCACCACTTTCACGACCCATCAACAGTCGATCCGGAATCTCATCAATGAAAACTGGCATTTCCTCTCTGAGGACCCGATAGTGTCCAAATATGTAGCTAATGTGCCACAGATTACGTATAGAAAGTCAAGGTCCATTAGGGACACGTTAGTACACAGTCATCTACAATCTACAACACCCCTACTGGGGGCGGAGGGCGGCAACGGCACTTTTAGATGTGGACACTGCGAAGTCTGCCCATGGATCAGAGAAGGCATAGGTTGCCCCCTCCCAAGAGGAGGTTTTCATAAGCTAAAGGGCTACGCAGATTGCTCCACAACAGGCATTGTTTACCTTGCCACGTGCCGTTGCGGCGCTTTCTATATTGGTAAAACCAAACGTCCTTTCGCCAGAAGGATCCAGGACCATTTATACTACCTGGATGCCGGACTTTTATACACTCCTATCTGCAAGCACATTGGCCTCCATCACAGTTTTGATCCTAGCTATATCTCCTTTTTTGCTCTGGAGGTCATATCTGACTCTGAGAGGGGAGGAAATGTAGACAAACGGATACTTCAGAGGGAGACGAGATGGATTTTTGGCCAGCAGGCCACTCATCCACCAGGCCTCAATACAGCACTCTCTTACAAATCATTTCTGTAATAATAAGTTGTGAGCCTCAGTTGGGACTCCTTTTCCCTTAATTCCATCCTCCAGCTATTTAAATATTCCTTGTCTAGTTCTATCCTTTGTGTATATAAAATTTTATTTATTTTTTTTTTTGTCTTCTATTTTTCCACTTTGTCAAATGAATGGCTGCCATAATTTCACTCATGTATACCTGTTTGGTCTTGAGGGGAAGGATCCCTGCATGGGTTATTATCATGTTTAAAGTATCAAGTATAAATGGCTGCCAGATTTTTACTCATGCATACCTGTTTGGTCTTGAGGGGAAGGATCCCTGCATGGGTTATTATTATGTTTAAAGTATTAAGATACCTAACGTTCTATACCTTCAGTATTTTTCAAAACATAAATGTATATAGTCATTTGCGGGACTATACAATAACTAAGCATTCTCCATGCTGGACGAGTCAGGTGCCGTACTGCTGCTATTGCCGTAGATAGGGGGACTCGGACGTCCCCGCGCAATGGGGCGGAGCTTTCTATGTCCGCTCCATATGCCCTCACTTCGTCACTCTAGTGTGGGCAGAGCGCGCGCATCCGCCAATAGTGGTGTCGCTTGGCGTAGTGCGCGCGCGTCATGTGCGGGGACGTCCGGACCGGAAGTGAGGCCGGAGGTCATCACTGACCTTTTCACTTCCGGTGGGACCGTACAAAAGATGGAGGCGCCGCTGTGTTTACAGACGCAGCTGGCCCTGACCCATCTATGCTGACAGGACAAGTCCTTCTGACAGAGGAGCCCCTATCTCTGAGCCTTACAGGTAAATGTCCACATTTAATCTTCACTATCACTAAGAAGGTACCTCTCTTACTATATCTGGGTGTCTATATGTGTTATCTCCTTCACTTATTTTTGGGGGATGGAGAGTATGTATCCGTTTAAAAGCAGAATCATGGGCGGGTTGTTTGTCAATCTTCTGATATGGATCAATCACGCCAGGTCATAGGGCCTCGGGCTCTGTATTAGTGCATATTAAACTAGACCCCCACCTCTAAGCTTACTAGTGTTATACAGCTTTTAACCAATACTAACCTTACCTGTAGCTAAGTGAGTTGGACTATATGTTATACTGATTACCTTGTTGAATAGATTAAATACATATATGGTCCTTTTGGACTGGGCATACTAGACATACTAGATTCCTGTTCTGCTACTGTGCGGTCCAGTTCCTCTATTGGCATTATCCAACTGGGATCTGGCACCCTTGGATTTTTTGCAGCAGTCGGTACATTGGACGATATCTGGCAATGGTAGTGTGTGCTTTTGGTTTTAGACTTGTACCAGTAGGTGAGACTATTAGATTAAATATTTTGACCAAATGTCATATGTTCTTTGTTGTACCTGAAAGTGTATGACCGCCACGTAACTGCGTACCTATCTGTTGTTTATGTAGTTTAAAAGAATCAATGATGCCGATCTATGCCCTGATGAAGCAATTAAACTTTTGCGAAACATGTTGGCTGACAGGCATGAATGGAATTTGAACATAATACCGGATGGTCATACTGGTCTTCTATATATTTTGATATCTGTTTTGTATACTCTTTTCTTTTTTACTGCAATTTAATAAAAATAATATTTTAACTATTTTTCTTGTTGATACCTACTGTTAATAGACGTACTATCTCCCTATAAAAATCCCAAGTCTCTTGAAAGAATCTTTACTTTCGTTGCACTTAGGGATTGGGAGAACCGTCTCAGTTCCTGTGTATGTCCACAACTGTTCCTTTAATCATACGTCCTAACTTTGAAGAGGAATACCGTTGTTATGGCAGCAGCTAGCTATCTTCTTCTTCGGTCGGCGGTCCTCTTTCATATAAAAGTGGTCTCTGTGGCGGATTCGCTGCAAGATCACTTTTATCGGCGGTGGGAAAGGGGTCCCCCCTCCTGCCGCGCTTCGGTGCCCCCTGCCGCTTACCGGATATGCTGGGTATGGAGACGAGTGAGGGGAAGATGGCCCCCACCCGTTTCCATACCATCGTTCAGCGCCTTGAGGCGATTCAGTTCGCATTTGCTGCGCTTTACAAATCATTCATTCATTCATCGTGGGGCGGAAGCGACGTCAAACCGTCACTTCCGCCTATAGCTCTTAAAGGGCCATTTTTTTTTTTTTTTTAAATCACAAAATGATTTTATTTTTTTTTATTGCATTTTAGTGTAAATATGAGATCTGAGATCTTTTTGACCCCAGATCTCATATTTAAGAGGTCCTGTCATACTTTTTTTCTATTACAAGGGATGTTTACATTCCTTGTAATAGGAATAAAAGTGACACAATTTTTTTTTTTTAAAGAACAGTGTAAAAATAAAAAATAAAAGGTAACATGAATAAGAAAAAAGAAATATTTTTAAACGTGCCCCATCTCGCCGAGCTTGCGTGCAGAAGCGAACGCATACATGAGCGCCTGCATATGAAAATGGTGTTCAAACCACACATGTGAGGTATCGCCGCGATCGGTAGAGCGAGAGCAATAATTCTAGCCCTAGACCTCCTCTGTAACTCAAAACATGCAACCTGTAGAATTTTTTAAAACGTTGCCTATGGGGATTTTTATGGGTAAAAGTTTGTGGCCATTCCACGAGTGGGCGCAATTTTGAAGCATGACATATTGGGTATCAATTTACTCGGTATAACATTATCTTTCACAATCTAAAAAAATGGGCTAACTTTACTGTTTAAGTGTATTTTTTCCAAAAAAAGTGCGCTTGTAAGACCGCTGCGCAAATACAGTGAGACAGAAAGTATTGCAACGACCGCCATTTTATTCTCTAAGGTGTTAGGAAAAAAATGTATAATTTTTGGCGGTTCTAAGTAATTTTCTAGCAAAAAAAAAATGTTTTTAACTTCAACAAATCTCAAAAAGAGGCTCAGTCCTTAAGTGGTTATTCCTTCGGTACAAGCTAAAGCCATGCTTATGTCGTTATATGGGCTCCTTAACCAGGATATTAGAGGCTTTATTAAATATCTGTGAGGCCAACCTTAAAGGGGTTGTAAACCCCCATGGTTTTTCACCTCATGCATTCTATGCATTAAGGTGAAAAACCCTCTGTGGTGATGCAGCCCCAGCCCCCGTTTTACTTACCTGATTTCGACGCTTCTCCGGCCGGGAACAAGCACACCAGCTCTACCTGGTGTCTCGTGTCCTGATTGGATAGATTGATAGCAGTGCAGCCATTGGCTCCCGCTGCTGTCAATCAAATCCAATGATGCGGTGCCGGGGGATGGGGCCGAGTCCTGCATTCTGTGTGAATGGTCACAGATGCAGGACTCGGGGGAGCGCCTGCATGGGTGTCCACCAAGGAGAGCGCTTCCCCAACATGGACACTCCATGCAGGGAGGAGCCACCAGAACCACTGAGGGACACCAGAAGAGGATGATCAAGGTCAACTCAGTGCAAAACAAACTGCACAATGGAGGTAAGTATGACATGTTTGGTTTTTTTTTTTAAAAAAAACAAGGGTTTACAACCCCTTTAATAAGGAAAATGAAATATGCAATATCCCTATCAGGTGCACTTAGTGTTTATTCCCCAGGACTGTCGACAATCCATAGGACAGGCTCCCAATTAAATTATTACATTGCATAGAAATGCTAACAATACATTTTTCTTGTGAATCGTGGGCAGGTGCAGTCTACTTTCCCCACTGCAGGTGGCGCTATCTGCAGCAGCACTGCAGTTGGAGAGGAAGTCAAGTCAAGAGGAACATGCTTCTGATCTGATTGGATACTGCCGGTCCATGTGACTCTGATGACCATCTTGGGTCAGGTAGAGCCTTTTTAAAGCCCTAGCTCCCAGGTTTGGCGTTGGTGTCATCTTGAGGAATTCTGCCTCTTCATTGTTGTCAGTGGGGGAAATTATATCTCATTGTTGGTATTGAAAATAATGCCCTAAGGGCCGGATAAAAGCAAGCAAAGGGCCGCATCTGACCCCCAGGATGCAGTTTGGAGACCACTGAACTACACTTTATGGCTAAGAGTATGTTGACAGTCCTCCAAATGATTGAGTTCAGAGGTTTCCACTAAAGGGTATTGTTAATACTCCATCATGCACAGACATTTTAGACAATTCTGCTCTTCCAACTTTGTGGTAACAATTTGGGGAAGGTGATTTTCTTTTTCAGTATGATTGTGTCCCTGTGTACAAAGCCAGCTCCATGAAGACATGGAATGACTAGTCTGGTGTGGAGGAACTCAAGTGTCCTGCACAGAGCTCTGACCTCAACCCTACTGAACACCTTTGGAATGAATTGGAACAAGCCAGATTTTCTCAAAACAACATCTTCATAAAGACATGGTTTGACCAGTTTGGTGTAGACTGTAGAGGATCTTGAATGTCCTTCATGGAGCTCTAAACTTACCACTACTGAACACCTTTGGGATGAATTTGAATGCTAAGGTATGAGCGAGGTCTTCTCATCTAACATTAGTACGCGACTTCACAAATGCTCTTTTTGCTGAATGGGCACACATTCCCACAGACACTGTCCAATATCTCTGGGAAACCCTTGCCAGATAAGTTGAGGCTGCTAAAGCCCAAGAAATGGAGCCAATTCCGTATTCATGTTCATGGTTTTGGAACAGGATGTCCAACAATCTCAAATGGTTGTGAAGGTCAGTTTCCACAAACATTTGTCTATATAGTATGGGCAGAGATAGATAGGTAGATAGATAGATATGATAGCTAAGATAGATAGATTAGATAAGATAGATAGATTAGATAAGATAGATAGATAGATAGATAGATAGATAGATAGATAGATAGATAGATAGATAGATAGATAGATAGGTCCCTTGCCATATGCATTAAGACTCAAAATAAAAAAATAAGAATAATGTACAAAAAAACCTAAGGTAACTTCATAGAAAAAAAATAAAAATAAACACGCACAAACTGATATGTTGCTTTATTCATGTCCTCCTCAGTACTTACTGCCGAGTTTTTTATTTACTTGTCCAGTAGCGGTTGGTTTGATTGTGACGGCGCACATCACTAAATCGCCAGGTAGTCGGCTGCAGCTTAATACGAAATCTCCACACAAGGAAGCGCATTAGTTTGCATTTAAAAGGAACGGTGTGTGACCTATACAACGGAACGTTCTCTCCTCCAGAATCAATTTGTATTCTCACCGGGGGCGGCCTATACAAATCATGTACTCACTGCATTAAAAGTCACCCCCCGCGGTGCGCAGACTTACATTTACCTCCAGAAAAGATCTGTAAAATTGGAGCAGTGTGAGTCAGCTTCAGGTACCACCATCCTACAGACAGATATCAGATGTGTATTCAAGTTTTATCATAGGCTGCACTGGATTTAAATACACTATCTATCTATCTATCTATCTATCTATCTATCTATCTATCTATCTATCTATCTATCTATCTATCTATCTATCTATCTATCTATCTATCTATCTATCTATCTCTTATACAGTGCCTTGCAAAAGTATTCACCCCCTTTGCATTTTTCGTGTTTTGTTGCCTCACAACCTGGAATTAACATGGATTGTTTGAGGATTTGCATAATTTGATTTACAGAACTTGCCCACAACTTTGAAGATGTTTTTTTTTTTTTTTTGGTGAAGCAAACAACAAATAGGACAAAATAACAGAAAAAGTCAATGTGCATAACTATTCACCCCCCCCTAAAGTCAATACTTTGTACAGCCACCTTTTTGCGGCTATGACAGCTCCAAGTCCCTTTGGATAAGTCTCTTGCCACATCTTACCACTGGGATTTTTGCCCATTCCTCCTTGCAAAACTGCTCCAGCTCCTTCAAGTTGGATGGTTTGTGCTTGTGAACAGCAATCTTTAAGTCTGACCACAGATTTTCTATTAGATTGAGGTCTGGGCTTTGACTAGGCCATTACAACACATTTACATGTTTCCCCTTAAACCACTCAAGTGTTGCTTTAGCAGTGTGTTTGGGGTCATTGTCCTGCTGGAAGGTGAACCTCCGTCCTAGCCTCAAATCGCACACATTTGAGTGGTACTAGTTTTGCTCAAGAATATCCCTGTATTTAGCACCATCCATCTTTCCCTCAACTCTGACCAGTTTCCCAGTCTGAAAAACATCCCCACAGCATGATGCTGCCACCACCATGTTTCACAGTGGGGATGGTGTCTTTGGGTGATGTGATGTGTTGGGTTTGCGCCAGACATAGCGTTTTCTTTGATGGCCAAAAAGTTCAATTTTAGTCTCATCAGACCAGAGCACCTTCCTCCATACATTTTGGGAGTCTCCCACGTGCCTTTTTGCAAACTCAAAACGTGCCATTTTGTTTTTTGCTGAAAGTAATGTCTTTCTTCTGGCCACTCTGCCATAAAGCCCAACTCTATGGAGCGTACGGCTTATTGTCGTCCTATGTACAGATACTCCAGTCTCTGCTGTGGAACTCTGCAGCTCCTCCAGGGTTACCTTAGGTCTCTGTGCTGCCTCTCTGATTAATGCCCTCCTTGCCCGGTCCGTGAGTTTTGGTGTGCGGCCGTCTCTTGGCAGGTTTGCTGTTGTGCCATGTTCTTTCTATTTGGTTATGATAGATTTGATGGTGCTCCTAGGGATCATCAAAGATTTGGATATTTTTTTTTATAACCCAACCCTGACTTGTACTTCTCAACAACATTGTCCCTTACTTGTTTGGAGAGTTCCTTGGTCTTCATGGCAGTGTTTGGTTAGTGGTGCCTCTTGCTTAGGTGTTGCAGCCTCTGGGGCCTTTCAAAAAGGTGTGTCTATGTAATGACAGATCATGTGACACTTAGATTGCACACAGGTGGACATCATTTCACTAATTATGTGACTTCTGAAGGTAATTGGTTGCGCCAGAGCTTTTTATGGGCTTCATAACAAAGGGGGTGAATACATCCGCACATGCCAATTATCAGTTTTTTATTTCTGAAAAATTGTTTTATGTATATATTTTTCTAATTTTACTTCACTAACTAAGACTATTGTGTTCTGATCCATCACATATAATTCAGATTAAAAAAACATTGAACTAAAGGCTTTAATGTAACAAAATAGGTAAAAAGCCAAGGGGGGTGAATACTTTTGCAGGGCACTGTATATATTTATAGATCTATCTATCTATTCTTTTGAGGGGATGTGAGACATTAGCATGTCATTGCAGTCTGAAAAAACACAGCCATTTGCTTCAAGCTGAAATAACTAGAGAAGCCAATCAATACACAGTTGAAGGGAGCCCTTTTGGCACTCACTCCCATCACACAGCTATAAATATAACTACTTTCGTGTCAACAAAACTTAAAGGAGAACTAAACTGTATCTCAGCTCCAGAAACAGAAAACGCTATTTAATTCATTTTCTACAAATCAATAAACATTTCCTTCTGGGGGATATTTGCTGGTGGACCCTGAAATGACACCAGGGAGCACTATGGCACCAGCAGGTCTTCTGGCTGTTAGGCATGCTCCTGACATATTCCTTCCTATTTAGCATGCAGCAACTAAAGCCAACCATAGACAGTTCTAATCATGGCCTGTTCAGCAGGGGCTGGCTGGGATTTGAACCATGTACTGTATGAGCAGGCTGAAAGTACCCAAGTTGATCCATTGGGTACACCAGCCTGTCGGGTTTTGCACGCAATTATTGCTGGTGGCTATTATAGCCGCTAGCAGTAATTACTGTGTTCTCCTGGCAAGGATGCCCCCCCCCCACACACACCCTGCCTCCCTTCTGTGTTGATGGGGGAATCAAGACATTTTCTCCAACAAATCGCTCCATCTATGACCTGCTTCGGAGTTCCGAGATACAATGTCATATTTATTATCATAGCCCCTCCTAGTTAGGTTGCTAGGATATTAGGTCAATTTAGTATTTTCTAGTACTTTTTGGCTCCTCTGTAATCAGTAGAGCAGTTGTTGATTGCTTTTGGCTGTTCTGAATCTCGCAGGCTGCAGGCTTGATTGCTCTCCCCTGTCTCCCAGAGGTTTCTGGAATATAGAGGGTTGAGTAAGGCAAATGGGCAGCCTGAATATTTATTGTGCTTCAGACAATCCCTAGGGAGGTGTGCCCAGAAGGTGGTTGGAGAGGCATATAAATAGTCTGAGATTTTACAGAAAATTACAGTACTGCAGAACATTATTATTATCATTTTAATAGCATTCAATTACAATATGACTTGTGTGGCAATTGTTTATGCTACATCATTTTTTTTATTTGGTATTTTTTCCATAAAAGTGGAGTTAAGGTTTCATGTATACGGGACGTTGTTTAACCTCTCCTGAACGATTTAAATTGACAGCTAGACAGTGCATATTTTTAGCACTGATCACTATATTAGTGTCATTGGTTCCCACAAAGAGTCAGTTAGTGTCAGATTTCCCACCATACTATTACAGTCACACTATAAGTCACTGATCACTGCCATTACTATAAAAATTCCAGTATATATACTTTAGTTTGTATTGTAGACGCTATAACATTCACGTAAACTAGGGTTGCACCGATCCAGATACTAGTATCAGTATCGGCGCCGATACAGAGCATTTGCACGAGTACTTGTACTCGTGCAAATGCTCGGATGCTTGTTCCAATACCTGGGCAGTCAGGGATGATCGGTGCGGCAGTGGGTGGAGCTACAAGCACCAGCATAGATTTCAATAAAGCAGCTGACAGCAGCTTCTACTTCTCTCCCACCCCCACGGCTTTCAGCTGCTTTATTGAAATCTATACAGGGAGATCGGTGCTTGTAACTCCCCCCGCCATCGCTCCGATTACCCCTGACTGTCCCCTGTGTCCTCCTCCGGTCCCCCTCTGCACTCCTCCTCCAGTCCCCCTCCGTGCTCCTCTGGTCCCCTGCTATGTGCTCCTCCAGTCCCCCTCCGAGTTCCTCCTCTGGTCCCCCTCCGTGCTCCTCCAGTCCTCCTCCCTGCTCCTCTGGTCCCCCGCTGTGTGCTCCTCCAGCCCCCTCTGAGCTCCTCCTCCGGTCCCCCTCTATGCTTCTCTGGTCCCCCGCTGTGTGCTCCGCCAGCCCCCTCCATGCTCCTCCTCCAGTCCCCCTCCATGTCTTCCTCTGTGCTCCTCTGGTCCCTCCTCTCTGCGCCTCCGGTCCCCCTCTGTCCTCCTCCGGTCCCCCCCTGTCCCGGATCTGTCAGGATGGAGAGCGGAGGAAGGAGCCGGTAAATATGTAATTTACCGACTCCTTCCTTTTCTGAATGCACAGAGTCAGTGATCACTGACTGTCCATTCATAAGGCCCCTTTCACACTGGAGCGGTTTTCAGGCGGTATTGCGCTAAAAATACCGCCTGAAAACCGCCCCTAAACAGCCTCCACTGTTTGTTCAGTGTGAAAGCCCGAGGGCTTTCACACTGAAGCGGTGCGCAGGCAGGGCGGTGAAAAAAGTCCTGCAAACCACTTTTTTGGAGCGGTGAAGGAGCGGTGTATTCACCGCTCCTTCACCGCTCCTGCCCATTGAAATCAATGGGACAGCGTGGCTATCCGCGCTGTACGAGGGATTTTAACCCTTTTTCGGCCGCCTGCGGGGGTTAAAACCACACCGCTAGCGGCCGAATACCGCTGCAAGAACGACGGTACAGCAGCGCTAAAAATATCGCTGTTGTACCGCCGACGCCCCCACCGCCCCAGTGTGAAAGGGGCCTTACTGAGCATCGTAAACTATGAAAACTGTGTGTTTGTCTGTCTCCTGTCCATTTATTTCAGTGCAGCTGAGGCTGCTGAGAAAAGGAACTGGGGAATCTGTGTCCTCAGTTCCTTTCCCAGTCTCAAAGGGGAGATGTCAGGGGTATGTTTAGACCCCGATATCTCACCAAAGTCCCCCCAATAGGGCTGATAAAAAAAGAAAAGGAATAAAAAAAAAAAGAAAATGAAGAAAGAATTGTAATAAATATCTAAAATTGTAAAAAAATAAAATAATAATACAATAAAAAAACACTGACGCTGTCTACTCCCCCCAAATATAAATAAATATATATATATATATATATATATATATATATATATATATATATATATAAATTTTATTGAAAAAAAAAAATAGTATCGAGGAGTACTTAAAAAAAGGTACCGGTACTTGTACTCAGTCTTAAAAAAGTGGTATCGGTGCAACCCTAGCGTAAACCAATCATTATACGCTTATTGGGATTTTTTTACCAAATATATATAGCAGAATACATATTGTAATACATTTATGAAGAAATTTGTTTTTTTCTTTATTGGATAGGTTTTATAGCAAAAAGTAAAAAAAAAAAATTTTTTTTTTTTTTTTATTTTCAAGTTTTTTTGTTTATAGCGCAAAAAAAAAAAAAATCCAGTGGTGATCAAATACCAGCAAAAGAAAGCTCTAATTGTGGTAAAAAAATGACGTCAATTTCATTTGTGTACAGTGTTGCATAACCATGCAAGTAACGCAGTGCCAAAAATCTAAAAATGGCCTAGTCATAAAGGGGAGGGGTAAACCCCCCAGGGGGAAGTGGTTAAGGACTTGTTGTTGTATTAAAATAACAAACTATGTTATGTAAACTATGCTCTGTGCAATGGTTTTGCATAGAGCAGCCCCGATCCTCTTCTTCTGGGGTCCCCCTGCCAGCACTTCAGGCTCCTCCTTTTCATCAGGTGCCCCCACGGAAAGCCACTTTCCATGGGAGGCACCCATGCGTGCCTGCTCCTGAGCCCCGCTGCTGCGTCCATTGACAAACACAGCGGAACTTGGCCTTCCCCCCCACTCCCGTGTCACAGGCTCCTGCTGCTGCTATCAACCTGTGAATGAGGAGAGAGACAGTGGAGCCACTGCACTCGTGAACATCGCTGGATCGAATTTAGCTCAGGTAAGAAGGAAAAAGGGGGGGGGGCTCTGGAGCACAGACGGTTTTTCACCTTAATGAAAAACCTTGAGACTTTACAACCACTTTAATTTATTGATGACATTGACGATAGGGTTGCCACCTGTACGGGATTGACCCGAACAGTCCGGGTTTTGACACTTATGCCCAGGTTTGCCTCCACCGGAAACCCGGACACGTACCTTCAGACCTAACCGTCACGTAAATCTGTTCTGGGGATGTTAGCCAGTGCCGATCCAGTGAAGGCTTCTGTGGCTGGGCAGCGCCTGTCTGTGCCCTCTGCACTCTCTCCCCCCCACCCAGCCGCCTCAATGATCTCAGTTATACATGCATAGGGGGAGGAAAACGGCTGCTCCAGCTCCGCCTTGGCTCTGAGTGCACTTCCTAGCTTGCAGCGGCTGTGGCTTCTCTCCCGGTAGCACATACAACCCTCCCTGCTCTCCCTGCATCTACAACAGAGGAGGAGGAGAGGCAGGGTGGGGCATGCACACTCCAGCCTCGCGCCCGCAGCATCTCCCAAAGCCCGCGCCGGCAGCCTGACATGGTATAATGTACAGTACTTCTCTTCTGTGGGGTAGAGGAGTGCTGTGCACTGGACAAGGAGGAGGAGGAGGTGGGGAAGAGAAAGAGAGGGGCGATCTCAACTGGGGGGGGGGGGGGCAGAAATTTGGGGACAGAGCTTGGTACAGGGAAGTTATAAACTGGCCTGTGATTTATGCACACCTGCACTCTGTACATAAGCAATCCTGAACCCTTCACTCTGAATGTAACACACTCCTAAACCACGCACTCTGTACATAACGCACTCCTGAACCCCGAACTCTGTACATAACGCACTCCTGAACCCCGTACTCTGTACATAACGCACTCCTGAACCCCGAACTCTGTACATAACGCACTCCTGAACCCCGTACTCTGTACATAACGCACTCCTGAACCCCGTACTCTGAACGTAACTCACTTCTGAACCCCGTACTCTGTACATAACGCACTCCTGAACCCCGCACTCTGTACATAACGCACTCTTGAACCCCGCACTCTGTACATAACGCACTCCTGAACCCCGTACTCTGTACATAACGCACTCCTGAACCCAGCACTCTGTACATAACGCACTCCTGAACCCTGCACTCTGAATGTAACACACTCCTGAACCACGCACTCTGTACATAACACACTCCTGAACCCTGCACTCTGAATGTAACGTACTCCTGAACCCCTCACTCTGAATGTAACGCACTCCTGAACCCTGCACTCTGTACATAACGCACTCCTGAACCCTGCACTCTGAATGTAACGCACTCCTGAACCCCGCACTCTGTACATAATGCACTCCTGAACCCTGCACTCTGAATGTAACGCACTCCTGAACCCCGCACTCTGTACATAACACACTCCTGAACCCTGCACTCTGAATGTAACACACTCCTGAACCCTGCACTCTGAATGTAACGCACTCCTGAACCCTGCACTCTGAATGTAACGAACTCTTGAACCCTGCACTCTGAATGTAACACACTCCTGAACCCTGCACTCTGAATGTAACACACTCCTGAACCCTGCACTCTGAATGTAACGCACTCCTGAACTCTGCACTCTGAACGTAATGCCCTCTTGAACCCCGTACTCTGAACATAATGCACTCCTGAACCCCGTACTCTGTACATAACACACTCCTGAACCCAGCACTCTGTACATAACGCACTCCTGAACCCTGCACTCTGAATGTAACACACTCCTGGATCCTGCACTCTGAACGTAATGCCCTCTTGAACCCCGTACTCTGAACGTAATGCACTCCTGAACCTGAACCCCGTACTCTGTACATAACGCACTCCTGAACCCAGCACTCTGTACATAACGCACTCCTGAACCCTGAACTCTGTACATAACGCACTCCTGAACCCTGCACTCTGTACATAACACACTCCTGAACCCTGCACTCTGAATGTAATGCACTCTTGAACCCTGCACTCTGAATGTAACACACTCCTGAACCCTGCACTCTGAATGTAACACACTCCTGGACCCTGCACTCTGAATGTAATGCCCTCTTGAATCCCGTACTCTGAACGTAATGCACTCCTGAACCCTGTACTCTGTACATAACGCACTCCTGAACCCAGCACTCTGTACATAACGCACTCCTGAACCCTGAACTCTGTACATAACGCACTCCTGAACCCTGCACTCTGTACATAACACACTCCTGAACCCTGCACTCTCAATGTAATGCACTCTTGAACCCTGCACTCTGAATGTAACACACTCCTGAACCCTGCACTCTGAATGTAACACACTCCTGAGCCCTGCACTCTGAATGTAACGCACTCCTGAGCCCTGCACTCTGAATGTAACGCACTCCTGAACCCTGCACTCTGAATGTAACACACTCCTGAACCCTGCACTCTGAATGTAACACACTCCTGAACCCTGCACTCTGAATGTAACACACTCCTGAACCCTGCACTCTGAATGTAACACACTCCTGAACCCTGTACTCTGAATGTAACGCACTCCTGAACCCTGCACTCTGAATGTAACGCACTCCTGAACCCTGCACTCTGAATGTAACACACTCCTGAACCCTGCACTCTGAATGTAACACACTCCTGAACCCTGCACTCTGAACGTAATGCACTCCCGAACCCCGTACTCTGAACGTAATGCACTCCTGAACCCCGCACTCTGAACGTAATGCACTCCTGAACCCCGTACTCTGAATGCCGCTAAAATGTTCGGTTTGGCTTGAAGAAAAGGTGGCAACCCTAACTGCCGACTATTCATGGCTTTATAAAAATGCCCCTTCCTTGCTTCGGTTGAACTCCCTTTTCACATCTTGCTTCTGTTTTATCCATTCTATGTATAGGAGACCCTTTCCTGATGTTGTAAACAAAGCTGGGGCTTTCATTTTAAGTAAACCCAAGGTTTAATTGAAGGTCGTCACAGACTCCGCGAACCAAGTTCACTTCCAATGTTCTCACCCTCAAGGGGACAACACTCGACAGACCAGTCAATGTAAGAAAATCCTTTAATCCCCATCTAGTATCTCCCTGTGGATTCCTACCTGCGTTTAACGAAGGACTTGAAAAGCGCTCTGGCTTGAGCAATTGAAATCTCTTTTTTTTTTCTTAAAAAGAAAAAGAAAAAAAAATTATTAAAAAGTTTTCAAACTCTTTTTCCAAGTGCTGACTGCTGATCCTCAACAAGCCCAAACTTTTCCCGGCCTTGTTGTTCAAGAACGCGTTTAATTTGAACGCAGAGCGAAGCAGTAAAAAGCTCACGTTTCTCAGTTCATAAAACTCTCTGCCTTTCGCTATAAATCATACTTTGTCCTTGCCGTTTGCCTGAGAGGCTCCGGCGCTCGGGCTCCCATTGTATATTAGGTATACAATTCACAAAATAGATATTGACTAAAGGCTTGATCCTTGGCGCGATCTCTTCGGGAAGACGTATATGGGGCGCGAGATTTATGGGGCTCTAACGGAAACAAATAGCGGTTTGATATTAATTGAACGGACTGAGACAATACAACAGAGCCTGTTTCAAATCACGGTGACATTTATAGAGTAAGTCGTCGTGACGCGATTCTCGTGGGGCGCCAAGCCGAGGTGACTCGCAGAACAGTGGTGTCTTATGGAAAGCTTACTGAAGCAAGGAGGGCCGAGTAAATGGAGTAGAATTGAATTTTCTTAGTTTTTGCCGGCGTGGTTGTTTTGCATAAATACTGGGGGGGGGGGGGGTTCCGCAAGGTAATAAGCAAATGCATGGAAAAAAGTGTGTTTACTGAGCATCACTTCAACAGATAGATGTGAACTGAGCCTCATACGCCATGTAAAATGCCATACCCCGGCCTTTCTCAGCCTTTGCAAGGTAGAGGAACCCTCAACATTTGACTTGAATTTTTGGCCTCAAGGTACATCACCAAACATTAGTGCGATGGTCACTGTTCTGTTTCGAATGGCACTTTATGTATTGACCTACCTGGTTATGGACATTATGGTCACCTGCTGGTTTTGCATCATCCACAGGCTGCTTAACCACTTCAGCCCCGGAAGATTTTCCCCCTTTAATGACCGGGCGATTTTTTTTGAGATACGGCACTGTGTCACTTTAACTGACAATTGCGTGGTCGTGCGACGCTATACCCAAACAAAATTGACGTCCTTTTTTCCCCACGAATAGAGCTTTCTTTTGGTGGTATTTGATCCCCAAAAAAAGCGACAATTTTGAAAAATAAAAAACAATATTTTTTACTTTTTGCTATAATAAATATCCAAAAAAAAAAATGTCTTCATCAGTTTAGGCCAATATGTATTCTTCTACATATTTTTGGTAAAAAAAAAATCACAATAAGCGTATATTGATTGGTTTGGTTTGCGCAAACGTTATAGCATCTACAAAATAGGGGATAGATTTATGGCATTTTGACTAGTAATAGCGGTGACCTTTGATTTTTTTAGCTGGACTGCGACATTGCTGTGGACAGATCAGACACTTTTGACCCTTTTTTGGGACCATTGACATTTATACAGCGATCAGAGCTATAAAAATGCACTGATTACTATGTAAATGTCACTGGCAGGGGAGGGGTTAACACTAGGTGGCGATCAAGGAGATAAGTGTTCCCTGGGAGGTGTTTCTAACTGTGGGGGTGGATGGGACTGACTGGAGGAGGAGACATATCGCTGGTCGTAATTACTACGAACAGCAGGTCTGTCTCTTCTCTCCTGTCAGAAGGAGGATTTGTGTGTTTACACACACAAATCCCCGTTCTGGCTCTTGTGCCCACGACCGCGGGTGGCCGGCGGCGATTGTGCCCGCCGGCAACTAAATTAGTGTCCCCCCGCCGTGCAGCAGGCGTGTGGCTGCTATGGCTCTTAAAGGAGCCGACGTACGGGTACGTCGATTCGCGGGAACGAACCACTCTGCCGAAGTATATGTGCGCGAGTCGGTCGGCAAGTGGTTAAAGTGATTTTAAAGTCTCTTTTTTTTTTTTTAAATAAAAATACAAAACATGTTATACTTACCTGCTGTGTTGCGGTGGTTTTGCACAAAGCAGCCCAGACCCTCCTCTTCTCAGGTTTCTCTTCACTGCTCCTGGCTCCTCCATTCTGTTGAGTGCCCCCAGAACAAGCAGCTTGCTATGGGGGGCACCCCAGCTGACTTACAGCTCCCTGTGTCCATTCAGACAAGGACCTGTGACCCCGCCCCCTCTCTCCTGATTGGATGACTGACTTTGATTGACAGCAGCGGGAGCCAATGGCACCAATGCTGTGTCTCAGCCAATCAGGAGAGAGAGTCTTAGACAGCCGAGGGACACTTGGGCATTGCTGGACAGAGAGGGGGCTTAGCAAAGTATTAGGGTGGCTGCTGCACACAGAAAGTTTTTTATCTTAATGCATAGCATGCATTATGATAGAAAAAAAAAATACTTCTGCCTTTACAACTCCTTTAACTCTTCCATAAGACACAAAAGTTGAATTCAGCACAATTTTATTTCAACCAATTGCCCCATACAGGGGGTGTTTATTGTCCATAAAAATGGGATGGGGGCCTGAGTACTGCCCTGGGGGACATGCATCAATGCAAACATTTTTTTTTAAAAAGATTGTTTTTACAGGAGCAGGGATTTTAATGATGCTTGAAATGAATCAATAAAAATGAAAAACATGTAAAGAAAAAAATGGTGTAGTGGTTAGCACTTTCGCCTAGCAGTAAGAAGGGTCGCTGGTTCGAATCCCAACCACGACACTACCTGCCTGGAGTTTGCATGTTCTCCCTGTGCCTGCGTGGGTTTCCTCTGGGTACACCTGTTTCCTCCCACACTCCAAAGACATGCTGGTAGGTTAATTGGATCCTGTCTAAAATTGTCCCTAGTATGTATGAATGTGAGTTAGGGACCTTAGATTGTAAGCTCCTTGAGGGTAGGGACTGATGTGAATGTACAATGTATATGTAAAGCGCTGCGTAAATTATATAAGTACCTGAAACAAATAAATTGATTTTCCCGGCTGCATACGAGCGTGCCCCCCTCCCCCCCATTCCATTTCTAAACCATACCCCCACCCCAAAACACCTTGTCCCTATGTTGTTGGGGACAAGGGCCTCTTCCCCACAACCCTGGATGGTGGTTGTGGGGGTCTGTGGGCAGGGGGCTTATCGGAATCTGGAAGTCCCCAGATCCCGGCCCCCCCCCTCTATGTGAATGATTATGAGGTTCATTGTAGTGTACAATAAACAGGAGCTTGGGAAGGCTGCTGACAGCTGATGTGTTGTCAAGGATGCGCCAGCCGGCTTGCCGGCCCCTTTCTTTAACAACCTATTGACTATGCACTCGGCGGGCAAATATCCTGCCAACCGCACAGAAAATTAGAACGGTGATCTTCAGGCCGAACTTATGCTCGGCCTGAACCGCTCACCCATCCCTATCTGCGACACAAGGATATACTTTCCCCTCTACTTTGAGCGGCGCCAAAAGTTTTATACCAGGTCATAGGACCAAACTAACTAATACTAAACAGGAGAGGAAAATCACAGTAAAAAAAAGCTGTAGAGGCCCCAGATCTCCACTAGATCTCCGCATACCTAAAAACAATGATAACCTCATGCAGTTCAATACATCACATAAAAATACACACAAGTGCAGCAGAAAGGTCACTGGGAAGAATGCTTCTTATATTTGTGGTCATTGGGAACATTTTCCCCGTACAAATAACTGAAGAGATCATTATTGTGAGTGGGTAATTATCTGAGGCAGACATTGCTCTTTCCTCGAGGAACCCTGTGCAACCATTGGAGATGGTGATGCATGAGATAGGCTGACATACACTAACACGTCATGAATAAGTGGTGATCCTGCACTTGGGCATAAAAGGGCCCTTAAAAAAGACGTTTGGACTTGCAAACCACCTCGAGTCCGCGTAGAACTCATCCAACCTGTACAATGCCCGTGTTCCCTTGTACGAGGCAGAATTGTTGGTGTTTTAAGAGGACTACTTTGAGTCGAATGCTATTTATAACATAATCAGGGAGTATTCTGAAAGAGGAATACGTTTTTTTTTTTTTTTCCCCCTTAAAAAATAAAATACATATTCAGTTGCAAAGAATTCCTTTAAGAAATCATTTATTCAGAAGAAATAGGGCAATGTAAATCCCCCTTTGTGCTGTTCCTGCATCCTAATTGTAACTTCCTCCGCCGAATATACATTTATTTCATTCTCGGGAGGATGAAGAAACAAGGCAAACCTCTACAAGGACATGGCACTAGATGTCTAAAAAAACAAAACTGACACATATATATATCTATATATAGATATATATATATATACAGGGCTTTTTTTCAGCGGGAAGGCGGGGGAACGCAGTTCCGGCACCTCCAGCACTGAATGTATTCTATGGCAAGGTGTGCTGGAGGGTCAATTGATGCTGACTGCTGGGGGATCTATTGTCACTGGGGATCTATTTTTTTTGTGGGTGTCTATTGTTGCTGGGGTGGTATTTTGTTGCAGGGGGGTCCATTGTTGCTGGGGGGAGGTCTGTCGTTGTGTGTGGGGGATCTATTGTTGCTGTGGTGGGGGTCTGTTGCTGCTTGGGTGGGGTCTATCAAATTCAATACAATTTAGTAGCACAAAATGATACTTGGTTCTGTACTCTCTAAAAGGAGCGGTACTGGGAGGTGGGTAGGGGGCGGAGCCAAGAGACAGTGCTCGGAGGTGGGTAAGGGGTGGAGCCAAGAGACAACGCTTGGAGGTGGGTAGGGAGGCAGAGATGAAGGGTGACTCATAAGGGGGGAGTTCCTGCACCCATTCTCTGAGAAAAAAAGCTCTATATATATATATATATATATATATATATATATATATATATACCGTGTTTTCCCGAAAATAAGACCTAGCGTTATTTTCCATGAGGGCTGCAATATAAGCCCTACCCCGAAAATAAGCCCTAATTTAAAATTATTGTAAAATCCTATAATCCACTCTATTACAGTAGTATATAATGTACAATGTGTGTGTTTCTGTAATATAATTGTGGAGAAGAGATCCGGCGGGTCACAGAAGCACAGAGCGGCGCTATAACGAAAGTATTTGGCACGATTATATTACAGAAACACAAGCATTTTAACTCAGTTCACACTGGGGATTCCTATCAGGCAGGGAGATAGAGGGGGAGAGAAGACAGCACATTACATGGTAAGACCTACCCCGAAAATAACCCCTATATATATAAATGATCTTCGACTTTGTCTCTTTATATGCTAAAGTCTTCATTTTATTGCAGAGTAAGTTCTATCAGAAAGTTTGCACCACATCCGATGGAACATAAGGTGGAAAAAAAAAGAAGTTGGAGCAAATCAAGAGCTAGAGCCAGGCATGTACTGGGGGACTACCAGGAGATTCGCGGTGGGCCGATGGCTCAGTGGGCCAGTCAGGTGCAGTCCTGGAGCCGCTCCTCTCTGACAGTGAGTGATCGCAATTTCACTTCCAGCATTAGGTGTTATGCTCCCTCCAGCCTGCAGGGGGCAATAGACCAACGGCAGACTTTCCTTCCTCTCTCCCCTATCACTTGTTATCACATGACTGGAGAGAGAAGCTGCCTTCAAAATGGTGAGTACATGTGGGAGGGGGAGGAGAGGAAGGACACTGATGTGAAGGGGCTGCTGGTGGGGACTGTGATGTGAAGTGGGCTGCTGGTGGGGACTCTGATGTGAAGTGGGCTGCTGGTGGGGACTATGATGTGAAGTGGGCTGCTGGTGGGGACTCTGATGTGAAGGGGGCTGCTGGTGGGGACTGTGATGTGAAGTGGGCTGCTGGTGTGGACTATGATGTGAAGTGGGCTGCTGGTGGGGACTATGATGTGAAGTGGGCTACTGGTGGGGACTGTGATGTGAAGTGGGCTGCTGGTGGGGACTGTGATGTGAAGTGGGCTGCTGGTGGGGACTATGATGTGAAGTGGGCTGCTAGTGTGGACTATGATGTGAAGTGGGCTGCTTTTGGGCACTATGATGTGAAGTGGGCTGCTGGTGGGCACTATGATGTGAAGTGGGCTGCTGGTGGGGACTATGATGTGAAGTGGGCTGCTGGTGGGAACTGTGATGTGAAGGGGGCTGCTGGTGGGGACTGTGATGTGAAGTGGGCTGCTGGTGGGGACTATGATGTGAAGTGGGCTGCTGGTGGGGACTGTGATGTGAAGTGGGCTGCTGGTGTGGACTATGATGTGAAGTGGGCTGCTGGTGGGCACTATGATGTGAAGTGGGCTGCTGGTGGGCACTATGATGTGAAGTGGGCTGCTGGTGGGGACTATGATGTGAAGTGGGCTGCTGGTGGGGACTGTGATGTGAAGTGGGCTGCTGGTGGGAACTGTGATGTGAAGGGGGCTGCTGGTGGGGACTGTGATGTGAAGTGGGCTGCTGGTGGGGACTATGATGTGAAGTGGGCTGCTGGTGGGGACTATGATGTGAAGTGGGCTGCTGGTGGGGACTATGATGTGAAGTGGGCTGCTGGTGGGCACTATGATGTGAAGTGGGTTGCTGGTGGGGACTATGATGTGAAGTGGGCTGCTGGTGGGGACTAATGATGTGAAGTGGGCTGCTGATGGGGACTGTGATGTGAAGTGGGCTGCTGGTGGGAACTGTGATGTGAAGGGGGCTGCTGGTGGGGGCTATGATGTGAAGTGGGCTGCTGGTGGGGACTATGATGTGAAGTGGGCTGCTGGTGGGGACTATGATGTGAAGTGGGCTGCTGGTGGGGACTGTGATGTGAAGTGGGCTGCTGGTGGGGACTGTGATGTGAAGTGGGCTACTGGTGGGGACTGTGATGTGAAGGGGGCTGCTGGTGGGGACTATGATGTGAAGTGGGCTGCTGGTGGGGACTATGATGTGAAGTGGGCTGCTGGTGGGGACTGTGATGTGAAGTGGGCTGCTGGTGGGGACTGTGATGTGAAGTGGGCTGCTGGTGGGGACTGTGATGTGAAGTGGGCTGCTGGTGGGGACTGTGATGTGAAGTGGGCTGCTGGTGGGGACTGTGATGTGAAGTGGGCTGCTGGTGGGGACTGTGATGTGAAGTGGGCTGCTGGTGGGGACTATGATGTGAAGTGGGCTGCTGGTGGGGACTATGATGTGAAGTGGGCTGCTGGTGGGGACTATGATGTGAAGTGGGCTGCTGGTGGGGACTATGATGTGAAGTGGGCTGCTGGTGGGGACTGTGATGTGAAGTGGGCTGCTGGTGGGGACTGTGATGTGAAGCAGGCTGCTGGTGGGGACTGTGATGTGAAGGGAGCTGCTGATTGGGACACTCTGATGTAAGGGGGATGCTGTTGGGGACACTCTGATGTAAGGGGGATTCTGTTGGGGGCACTCTGATGTAAGGGGGACGCTGTTGGGGACACTCTGATGTAAGGGGGATTCTGTTGGGGACACTCTGATGTAAGGGGGGTGCTGTTGGGGACACTCTGATGTACGGGGGACGCTGTTGGGGACACTCTGATGTAAGTGGGATTCTGTTGGGGACACTCTGATGTAAGGGGGATTCTGTTGGGGACACTCTGATGTAAGGGGGGATGCTGTTGGGGACACTCTGATGTAAGGGGGGCGCTGTTGGGGACACTGATGTAAGGGGGACGCTGTTGGGGACACTCTGATGTAAGGGGGATGCTGTTGGGGACTGTAATGTGAAGTGGGCTGCTGGTGGGGACAATGATGTGAAGTGGGCTGCTGGTGGGGACTGTGATGTGAAGTGGGCTGCTGGTGGGGACTGTGATGTGAAGGGGGCTGCTGGTGGGGACTGTGATGTGAAGGGAGCTGCTGATTGGGACACTCTGATGTAAGGGGGATGCTGTTGGGGACACTCTGATGTAAGGGGGGATGCTGTTGGGGACACTCTGATGTAAGGGGGGCGCTGTTGGGGACACTGATGTAAGGGGGACGCTGTTGGGGACACTCTGATGTAAGGGGGATGCTGTTGGGGACACTCTGATGTACGGGGGACGCTGTTGAGGACACTCTGATGTAAGGGGGATGCTGTTGGGGACACTCTTATGTAAGGGGGACGCTGTGGGGGACACTCTGATGTAAGGGGGGCACTGTTGGGGACACTCTGATGATAGGGGGGCGCTGTTGGGGACACTCTGATGTAAGGGGGATGCTGTTGGGGACACTCTGATGTAAGGGGGACGCTGTTGGGAACACTCTGATGTAAGGGGGACGCTGTTGGGAACACTCTGATGTAAGGATGTAAGGGGGATGCTGTTGGGGACACTCTGATGTAAGGGGGACGCTGTTGGGGACACTCTGATGTAAGGGGGACGCTGTTGGGAACACTCTGATGTAAGGGGGACGCTGTTGGGAACACTCTGATGTAAGGGGGACGCTGTTGGGGACACTCTGATGTAAGGGGGATGCTGTTGAGAACACTCTGATGTAAGGGGGATTCTGTTGGGGACACTCTGATGTATAGGGGCGCTGTTGGGGACACTCTGATGTAAGGGGGGCGCTGTTGGGGACACTCTGATGTAAGGGGGACGCTGTTGGGAACACTCTGATGTAAGGGGGATGCTGTTGAGAACACTCTGATGTAAGGGGGATTCTGTTGGGGACACTCTGATGTATAGGGGGGCGCTGTTGGGGACACTCTGATGTAAGGGGGATTCTGTTGGGGACAGTCTGATGTAAGGGGGGCTCTGTTGGGGACACTCTGATGTATAGGGGGGCGCTGTTGGGGACACTCTGATGTAAGGGGGATTCTGTTGGGGACACTCTGATGTAAGGGGGGCGCTGTTGGGGACACTCTGATGTAAGGGGGGCGCTGTTGGGGACACTCTGATGTAAGGGGGGCGCTGTTGGGGACACTCTGATGTAAGGGGGGCACTGTTGGGGACACTCTGATGTAAGGGGGCGTTGTTAGGGATACTCTGATGTAAGGGGGGCGCTGTTAGGGATACTCTGATGTAAGGGGGGTGCTGTTGGGGACACTCAAAATTAAAGTGGGCCAGTAATGTGGAAGTCCAGGGCCAAATTTTGGCCCAGTCCAGCCCTGGCTAGAGCTAGTTGTATTACTAAGCTATTAGGGAAAAAAACTTTATATTTAAAGATAAGCACAACATTTAGTTTAGTTCACAGCAAAATTTGCAATTTCACTTTTGCCAAAATTGTGAAAAATTATAAAAAATTATTTTGATCTGTAAGGTGAAGCTTGATGGGGACTAAAGTGGACCTGAAGCCTAAAAAATAAATATCTGCTATGTTATAGGGAACATGTTATTTGTGTCTAACCAGTATTTAAAGGGTAACTCCACTTTCTTGAGGAAAAAAAAATGGCAAATCAAGAAAAAATAATATAGCGCATATAATTGCAACATTAATCATTTTGTAATTGAGAGTTATTAACAATTACCTTTCCTTTTCAATCTGCAGCCAATGTAATTTTCTGAGAACGCATTGCAATATGGCTGCCTGCAGTTGTTCTGTACACAGAATGTCTACTGACCACTCCCCCAGAAACATCATTTCCTGCTTGTGTGATTGGCTCACCAATTTTCCCAGAAGTCTGCCTAAGATACAAGTCAGATTTCAGGAATCCCTTGCAACAAAAAATTCATTTTTGGATAGATACTTTCAATAGGAACACGTCTAAAGGGATGCAGGGCCAGCAGATTTCCTCATTAGTATCCTGTAGCTCCACACCTGACAGTTAATTATGAAACCACTCCAATTAGACCTACTGTGCACAGAGGCACAGACAAACACACAGGGATTTCTTCAGAATAACAAACGGTTGGAATCTGCAACAAAGGTTGTTATAATCCTTGCAAAGTACAGAGATCACCCAGAGGGGAATGTTTTTTTTCTCAACAAAAGTGGAGTTACGCTTTAACAAAATATAAATTTTGCATTGAAATCCTCTTTAACCACTAGGCGCCCGCGCTATAGCCGAAAGACGGCTACAGCGCGGACTCCAATTGCCGGGAGGGCGTCCCTGGACGTCCTCCTGTTTACTTCCGCATTGCGCGCTCCCGCGGGCGCACATCGCGGAAGTTTTGTGCTGGCCGTGTCCCTCGGACACGGCCAGTCACAGATCGCCGTAAACGGCCAATGACAGCGGCCGTTTACAGTGCGATCGCTCTACCAATGAGAGAGGATCTCATATATAAACATATGAGATCATCTCTCATCGCCGGCTCTCCCTCCTCACACAGAGACAGCGTGTGAGGAGGGAGAGCGAACCGCTGCTGCGGTAAGTGTAAAAAAAAAAAAAAAAAAGAAAAATAAAAGTGTCTCCACTGTTATCTGTCCTGCCCTCTGCCCCTGCCAACTGTCCTGCCATCTGCCCCTGCCATCTGCCCCTGCCATCTGCCCCTGCCATCTGTACTGCCATCTGCCCTGCCATCTGTCCTGCCCTCTGCCCCTGCCAACTGTCCTGCCATCTGCCCCTGCCATCTGCCCCTGCCATCTGCCCCTGCCATCTGACCCTGCCATCTGTCCCCATGCCATGTATAAATGCCATCTGTCATCAGTGCCACATAGTGCCATTTGTCATCAGTGCCACCTGTCAGTGTCACGTGCCATCTGTCATCAGTGTTACGTGTCATCAGTGCCACGTATCAGTGCCATCTGTCATCAGTGTCATCAGTGCCACGTATCAGTGCCATCTGTCATCAGTGCCACGTATCAGTGCCATCTGTCATCAGTGTCATCAGTGCCACGTATTAGTGCATCTGTCATCAGTGCCACGTATTAGTGCCATCTTTCATTAGTGCCACGTGTCATCAGTGTCACATATTAGTGCCATCTGTCATCAGTGCCATTTGTCATCAGCGCCACATGTCATCAGTGCCACATATTAGTGCCATCTGTCATCAGTGTCACGTGTCATCAGTGCCACGTATTAGTTCCATCTGTCAGTGCCACGTATTAGTGCCATCTGTCAGTGCCACGTATTAGTGCCATCTGTCATCAGTGCCATGTATTAGTGCCATCTGTCATCAGTGCCACATCAGTGTCAGTGCCACGTATCAGTGCCATCTGTCATCAGTGCCACGTATCAGTGCCATTTGTCATCAGTGCCACGTCAGTGTCACATGTCATTGTCCTGGTTCTCCAGGGCCTTCAAAAGTGTAATAGGTAGTCAACAAGTCAGATTTGTAATTTATGCTCCTAGAACACCTGATGGTGCTCCCTGCATGTTGGGCCTCTCTATGTGGCCAGGCTGTGAAAAAGTCTCACACATGTGGTATCGCTATACTCAGGAGGAGTAGCAGAATGTATTTTGGGGTGTCATTTGTGGTATACACATGCCATGTGAGAGAAATAACCTATTACAATGACAATTTTGTGGGGTAAAAAAAAAAATCTTCATTTTGCAAAGAATTGTGGGAAAAAATGACAACATCAAAAAGCTCACCATGCATCTTACTAAATACCTTGGAATGTCTACTTTCAAAAAAGGGGTCATTTGGGGGGTATTTGTACTGTCCTGACTTGTTCGGGTGGCAAGAAATGAGATAGGCCACCAGTACTTCAGATGTGATCAATTTTTTATGATTTGCACCATAACTTGTAGACTCTCTAACTTTCACAAAGACCAAATAATATCCACTAATTTGGGTTATTTTTACCAAAGATATGTAGCAGTATAAATTGTGGCCAAAATTTATGAAGAAAAATTACTAATTTGCAAAATTTTATCACAGAAACTAAGAAAAATGCGTTTTTTTTCAAAATTTTCGGTCTTTTTTCATTTATAGCGCAAAAAATAAAAAACCCAGAGGTGATCAAATACCACCAAAATAAAGCTCTATTTGTATGAAAAAAAGGACAAAAAATTCATTTGGGTACAGTATTGTATGACTGAGTAATTGTCATTCAAAGTGTGAGAGCGCTGAAAGCTGAAAATTGGTCTGGTCACGAGGGGGGGTTTAAGTGCCCAGTTGTCAAGTGGTTAAAAATGTGTGCTTTTTCTGTGTCCAGACACTCCTATGCCTTGAGCCTCATGCCTGTATATCTGCAGTGTGACAGATAAGGCTTTACTGCTCCTGATTGCTAGTCTTAGGAGATTTGAAGTGAGAATTGATAATGTCAATACTATGATGCTTACAGTTCTCTTTGCTGGAGAGGAAGCTGCACCTGAGGACCTGTAGTGCAAGGACCTTGCCGGAGTGAAACCTAAACCTTAGGACCTGCAATGCAAGGATCTCCCTTGCTCTAAACTAGGGATGAGCTTCGAGTTCGAGTCGAACTCATGTTCGACTCGAACATTGGCTGTTCGCAAGTTCGCCGAACAGCGAACAATTTGGGGTGTTCGGGGCAAATTCGAATGCCGCAGAACACCCTTTAAAAGTCTATGGGAGAAATAAAAAGTGCTAATTTTAAAGGCTAATATGCAAGTTATTGTCATAAAAAGTGTTTGGGGACCCAGGTCCTGCCCCAGGGGACATGTATCAATGCAAAAAAAAGTTTTAAAAACGGCTGTTTTTTTAGGAGCAGTGATTTTAATAATGCTTAAAGTCAAACAATAAAAGTGTAATATCCCTTTAAATTTCGTACCTGGGGGGTGTCTATAGTATGCCTGTAAAGGGGCGCATGTTTCCTGTGTTTAGAACAGTCTGACAGCAAAATGACATTTTGTCATTGCCACCAAACATGGAACGTAGTTCCTGCTTGACCACAGCCCTTTAAACAAGAAGGAGACGCTTGTACATACAGTGCCTTGCAAAAGTATTCACCCCCCTTGGCATTTTTTGTGTTCTGTTGCCTCACAACCTGGAATTAACATGGATTGTTTGAGGATTTGCATCATTTAATTTAAAGAACATCCCCACAATTTTGAAGATTTTCTTTTTTTTTTTCTTTGTGAAGCAAACAACAAATAGGACAAAATAACATAAACATAAAAATAACATAAAAAGTCAATGTGCATAACTATTCACCCCCCTAAAGTCAATACTTTGTAGAGACACCTTTTGCAGGAATCACGGATCCAAGTCCCTTTGGATAAGTCTCTATGAGCTTGCCACATCTTACCACTGGGATTTGTGCCCATTCCTCCTTGCAAAACTGCTCCAGCTCCTTCAAGTTGGATGGTTTGCGCTTGTGAACAGCAATCTTTGTATCTGACCACTGATTTTTTATTGGATTGAGGTCTGGGCTTTGACTAGGCCATGCCAACACATTTACATGTTTCCCCTTAAACCACTCAAGTGTTGCTTTAGCAGTGTGTTTGGGGTCATTGTCCTGCTGGAAGGTGAACCTTCGTCCTAGCCTCAAATCACACACAGAGTGGTACAGATTTTGCTCAGGAATATCCCTGTTTTTAGCACCATCCATCTTTCCCTCAACTCTGACCAGTTTCCCAGTCCTGACTGCTGAAAAACATCCCCACACCATGATGCTGCCACCACCATGTTTTACGGTGGGGATGGTGTTCTTTGGGTGATGTGTTGTGTTGTGTTTGCGCCAGACATAGTGTTTTCTTTGGTGGCCAAAAAGTTACATTTTAGTCTCATCAGACCAGAGCACCTTCCTCCATACATTTTGGGAGTCTCCCACATGATTTTGCGCAAACTCAAAACGTACCATTTTTTTTTTTGCTGAAAGTAATGTCTTTCTTCTGGCCACTCTGCCATAAAGCCCAACTCTATGGAGCGTACGGTTTATTGTCATCCTATGTACAGATACTCCAGTCTCTGCTGTGGAACTCTGCAGCTCCTCCAGGGTTACCTTAGGTCTCTGTGCTGCCTCTCTGATTAATGTCCTCCTTGCCCGGTCCGTGAATTTTGGTGGCGGGCCGGTTTGCTGTTGTGCCATGTTCTTTCCATTTGTTAATGATAGATTTGATGGTGCTCCTAGGGATCATCAAAGGTTTGGATATTTTTTTAAAACCTAACCCTGACTTGTACTTCTCAACAACATTGTCCCTTACTTGTTTGGAGAGTTCCTTGGTCTTCATGGCAGTGTTTGGTTAGTGGTGCCTCTTGCTTAGGTGTTGCAGCCTCTGAGGCCTTTCAAAAAGGTGTGTCTATGTAATGACAGATCATGTGACACTTAGATTGCACACAGGTGGACATCATTTCACTAATTATGTGACTTCTGAAGGTCATTGGTTGCACCAGAGCTTTTTCATGGGCTTCATAACAAAGGGGGAGAATACATACGCACATGACAATTATCAGTCTTTTATTTCTGAAAAATAGTTTTATGTATATATTTTTCTAATCTTACTTCACCGACTTAGACTATTGTGTTCTGATCCATCACATATAATTCAGATTAAAAAAAAAACATTGAACTAAAGGCTGTAATGTAACAAAATAGGTAAAAAGCCAAGGGGGGTGAATACTTTTGCAAGGCACTGCATTTTAGCAACTCTAGTAGGAACCATATACCACCTTAATAATGTTTTATAATTGGGATTCCACCAAGGCGGTGTTATGCGACACTTTTGCCAGGTTATTGGCCACTGTCTGCCATTCTTCAAGTTCAAAGGTAGATCTCAAATCCCATTCCCATTGGGTCATATAGACTTGGAATGTTTCGATTGCTTTTTTTTTCTGTAAATTTAGGCCTCTGTACAAAATTTAGAGTTTCTAACCAGTAGCGAAGTTCAGTTGAGCGTTGATCTCCTCTTCTTCAGATGTATAGTAACATGTACATATATTTTATTTTGTTCCATTATCTCATGTATATTGGATATCTTGGAATATGTCCTAATGTGTTGGTTTCCTTCTATTCGGTTTGATGAATAAGGACAAGAAGTAAAGGAAAATCTCTCCAAAAGAGTCATGGATAGAGAAAAAGTTTGGACAATAGACACATTTTAATGGTTAGAAAAGAAGTTAAAATAAATAGTCTGATATCAGCCTAAGTGTAGATGACTTCCATATCTGCAATCTGTGTCTTGTGTCTGAAGATTTATTTAAGGATTGCTCTTCCACCTCGGACACATTTTTTTCCCAATTTAGACATAACGTTAAGTATATTTGCTTTGTCTTGTTTTCATAATTAATCTTACAATTCATTATCTTTATGGAGAAAGATAAATTGAGGTCGTATTAATGTACTTTGGAAGAGGCAGATTTCAGTTCTACTTCATTATATCGCAGTGCAGCAAACACTTTCCATGACTACTGCTATATATATGGCATGACTTACACCTATTCTCTGACAAAAAAGCCCTGATCTAACCCTAACACTAAGCGTAAACGCTAGAACTTTTGTGCAAAACCAATCAATATACGCTTATTGCGATTTTTTTTTTTTTTTTTACCAAAAATCTGTAGCAGAATACATATTGGCCTAAACTGATGAAGACATTTTTTTTTATATATATATTTTTTTGGATAGGTATTATAGCAAAACATTTTTCAGAATTGACGCTCTATTTTTTGTTTATAGCGCAAAAAATAAAACTAATAGAGGTGATTAAATACCACCAAAAGAAAGCTCTATTTGTGGTGAAAAAAAAGGACGTCAATTTTGTTTGGGTACAGCGCTGCACGACCGCGCAATTGTCAGTTATTGCGACTCAGTGCGGTATCACAAAAAATGGCCTGGTCATTAAGGGGTTAAATCCTTCCAGGGCTGAAGTGGTTAAAGTAAAGCATTGCCTTATCATAAAAAATTGGCCTGGTCATGAAGGGGGGGGGGGTAAATCTTCAGGAGGGCAAGTGGTTAAAGACGCCTAGAGCTGCCGAACTTACGTTACTGTAGCACCGTGATGTTTAAGGCAGGGTTGCTATTAAATTTATTTGCCAAGTGATAGTTGCCTTGGCCAATTGTTAGGTCAATTGATTTCACCCTAATTCTGGAATTGCTGCACTTCTCTCTTCTGCCGCTAGGTGGCCGGGTACCTGGGGACATTGGATAAGACAAGGCCATTGCAAGGACAGACTAGGAATGAATGGGGTGTCTCAGCCAATGGGCAGGGATTTTCTTGGATCCCTTGGCCTGCTGGAAGAACCTAGTTATTTGGGTGGGGTCAGGTGATCGGGGTTCTGTGCCACCTGGACGGCTGTCTGGGTGGACGTGTCTCTTGGGCCTATCCCGGGCACATCTGGCTGCTAGGCTGTCTGAGGGCCTATCCAGAAGCAAGAGAGCAGCGTAGGGTTGGGACTGCGGGCTTGCAGTCCTACCAGAAGTTACGGTTCTACCGGCCGTAGAACCAGCTGTGGTCGGAGGTAGAGGGGAAGCTGTCGCCACTAAGGGACCATCCACCTTATTATCAGGGAACATTGTGAGTAGCAGAAGCAAGTACCAGAGCAATGTTCTCACCAACCGGGGACGGTGAAGAATTGAGAAAACTTCAGCAAGTGCCAAGCCAGGGACCCAGCCAGTGGAGGCGACGCTTGCAGAGCATTATTGTGTGCCAAGCCAGGGACCGGGTAGGCCAAGTGGGGTGACGCTTGAGGAGTATCTGTGAGTGTCAAGCTAGGGACCCAGCAGGAATGTGGGGGTGACGCTTGAGGAAAATACTGAGTGGGAAGATTGGAGGAGCTCAGGAGATCCAGTGGTGAGTGGAGTCTAGTGAAAGACTGGGAGCTCAGCGGAGTGAAGTTCTACAATAGGAGATTGTAGAAGAAGTGAAGGAGTTCATTACAACCTTTGTTAGAAACTGTTCCAAGATTGTCGCCATAGGAGACAGCGGCGCTACTCATGCAGATGTGGCGTCTGGCTGGATGCCTTTCCCTGCATGGCGGTCTGCCTATAGAAGACCTTTTTTCTCATATATCCAAATGTCAGGGATGGAGGTACATTCTAATGTCCTCCTATAAAGTCCCTAACTGTTTCTTCTCTTCTTTTCATTGCCTATCGAAGTCGCGGAGTCTGCCAATTAACATTGCATCTACTAAACGATGTCCTGGTCCTAACCCTTTCTACCCCACAGTTCTGTTTAAGAGACAATAAATCTCTTTGCATTCAAGAAGTGTCTGGCGCCCATCAATCTACCTTGCATTACACCCACCATGCCTCGTAACCCACTCTACACAGAAGGATGTCAGCTGTCCCTAACTCTGGAGGTCACCATTAGGCCTCTAGGGGTCGGGGGCCCTTGCTACATTAGCCAAAAAAAAGAACAAAAAAAAAAAAAGTTTTCACAGCAAAGTTCACAAATATAAATTTAAGCATAACCTGTAATCTAGTTTTATTTTGCCCTTTCCAAATAAATTTCACTTTACGTTCCTTCCTAAATGCATTAGTGCTCCGGCAAACGTACAATAAACGTCAAATAACTACTAAATTAGGGGAAAATGAACACGGCAGCCATACACTTTGTTCCCATTAACAACGGCTGTTTTTTCGGCAGTGCTGCCGAGATGTTATCAATATTTGTGTGCACTTCATCAAAGCGCAGATTACAATCGCCGGCCCGATTCTAACAATGAATGCTATTGAGGATTAATTAGAACTTGCTGGTTTTTAATGCCATACCAGAACGGAGCCCAGAAATGACTGCAAATCACGGCTGACAAACATATAAAAACATAATAAAAATGTAATCTGTGCGGTTTTAGCGATGGTATAAAAGCTACAAATTAAGAGGGGAATAACATAGATGCTGCACAAAAACCTCTGGACTCCGCTGTTCAGTCTTTTCAGGCGTTTTAATAAAAGCGAGTTAACTTTCTGATCATTTAAAGAGGAACAGCAGTCTGCTCACATAATTTGTAATAAAAACATCTTTGCCATTCTGAAGCTTCCCTCCAACCACTTTGCATATTATTTTACATATACTGTGATTCTGTACTTGCCAAATATGCTGCAGAAATCTCCCTCCACTGGGTCTGGCTGCAGCCATTTTAACTGTGGGCAGCTGAAGCTGCTGCATGTTCACTTCCTGGATTTACACAGACACACAGAGGCACACCTCCAGCTCTGCAGCTCTCATTGGCCCTCTTATGACTCACCCCCTCCCCCTTCCTTCCTGGCAAAGAGAAGAGAGCTGTGCATGATGTCATAAGCCTAGGCTAATGACCAGACAGGAAACAGGAAGTGGGCTGTATAAAGTATTTACTGTCAGAAAAAAAATGTTTTACTATCCAAAGTTAAAACAACAACAAGGGCAGAAGGTTTAATAGACGGAAAGATCAAAAAATTACTGAAGTTCGGCTTTAAGATTTCTGCCAGGGGAGACCCCTCCATTAAGGGCGCAGGGCGCCGCCCCCCTATCCATGCCGCCGCCCTCCCTATCCATGTGCCCAGCCCCTTTCAGGACGGAGGCTCTAATAGGCTTCAAAATAGGGTGCTCAGGGTGCAGAGCACTGCGTCTGGAGCCAACCCACGCGTCTGGAGCCAACCCAGGTGTGTTGCAACAGCGAATGAATATTCGCTGTTGCAACACTGATCCTGCTCCCGGCCAATAGGTAAGCGGGTCTGATACCCGTCACCCGATTAGCTGAAAGGACAGGCGATCCTATTGGATGCCTAGGAGGAGGGGAGGAGACGTACAGAGGAAGCGAGGAGGGGGGGAAGAGGAGAAGACCCAGGAGCCACTTAGGGTTGCCACCTGTCCAGGATTCACCCGGACAGTTCAGGTTTTGAATCATGTGTCCGGGTTTCAGTCCACCTGAAACCGGACACATTATTCAGACCAGACTGTGGATCCCCAAGTAACCGAGATAGTGTGTTGCCACGGCGGGCGGCTGTTTGGGGGCAGGTTTGGCATCACTGAAGAGTGGGGTGGTGATATCAGCAAGAGCAATTTGGCCACACCCACTGGCGCGCTCTGTGCGCTATATTACTACTCTCCTTGGGGCACCCAAATGTGTCTCAGGTCTTTGTTAATCCTATAGTGTTTACTGCAACAACAAAAAATGCCCTGTGCCGCAAAAGTGTTCGGGTTTGGCTTGAAGAAAAGGTGGCAACCCTAGAGCCACTACCAGATGCCTGCCGCAGCCTGATGTCCCCTGATGCCCCGATTCCCGCCACAGAATGATGTGCACTGATGCCCCTAAAGTGCCACTACACACTAAACTGCCCACTACACTCTACACTACCCACTAAACTGCCCACTACACTACACATTAAACTACACACTACACTGACTTAATGGCTGCTTCCTCTCCCCAGACCATGCCCACTCCCCCCAGGCCAGCAACGCGACTCACGAGGGAGTCTCTCACTCACCTGCTCTTCTTCCATCTGCCTCTGAGGTCTGTCACACTGCCAGACTGCCTGCCAACAACAGGGAAACGATCTGGGATCCGGTTCGGACTCCGGAGGAGAGGAGGAGGGGGGACAGCAGCGGCTCACAGCTAAGCGGAGGCCAGCCCCGCTCACCAGCGATTGAGGACAGGCCGGCCCCACCGCTGCACATGACCCCATTCACCCAATCACAGGGCACCAGGTGGAACATGGCGGCCGAAAGTGCGGAGACATAGGAAATCAAAATTAGGAGGACGGAGCAGGGGGGGACACAAACTGGCGTGGGATTTCGCCCTTCCCCTAAATGTTGCGCCTGGGGCCACGGCCCCTCCTCGCACCCCCCACACTACGCCACTGCCCCCAGCAAGCTGCTTGCTGTGGGGGGCACTCGACAGGAGGGAGGGGCCAGGAGCAGCGAAGAGGGACCCGAGAAGAGGAGGATCTGGGCTGCTCTGTGCAAAACCAACTGCACAGAGGTGGTAAGTATGACATGTTTGTTATTAAAAAAAACAAATTACAACCAGCAACTGTTGAGACAACACCTTGGTCAGGTCTATGTACAGCAAATTGTACAGAGTACGTGTTTCAGGACTAAGTAACAAACAAAACAATATATAGAGTACAGCAGTCGGGGTGAGCGCCACGCTCACATCAGAGTCCTCCCTTACACCAAAGTCCCAACATTCTCCCTATACATCATAGTCCGCAGAGTCAGTCCCCCCTTACATCAGAATCTCACCCTATGGCAGAGCCCCCAGAGTGTCACCTTTTGTCGGTGTCCCTTGACACACACCTTTGCACCTTAGTGCTTGGTGTGGTAGGCAGCTGGCCAGAAAAGGCTTTAAAAAAAGAAAATCCACTCGTTGCAGGCTCTAGACTGCGCAAGTGAGTCGTGGAGCCAGCGGAATAAGGGAACTGCTGTGGTTGTCCTCAGATCGGGCAGTGGGGCGCGTGAATAAAAGCCATGCTTGATGTGTGCCATGATGTCACTCTGCACAGGTGTGCACCCAGACCTGCCCTGCCGCCTGATCCGAGGCCGACCTCTGCAGTGCACCAATCAGCTGCCTCCGAATGGCAGAAGTGCAGTAGTGTAGCGCTTAGATGATTGGGTTGGTTAACACTCAACTATTAAGTATAGAAAGTGAATTGCAAAATATCAGTGAGTCAAATAAAAACCATGTTGGCTAAAAAACAGAAAATCACAAAAATAACACATATGACATGTGCCTTGTGAATTAAACAATTGAATACAAAAAATCATACATAAAGAAAGTCCGTGAAAAGTTCTGAAATTCCACAGTGTGTAGTGAAAGAAATGAAAATCCTATTCACCAAAAATTGGCAAAAATTGAAATAAATAAAAATAAAATAAAAACACCAGTGCAATGAAGCTCCCACCAAGGCAGATGTAGGCTTACCAGAAGGTTTGAACTCAAGAGAACATACGTTCTATGAGTCAAACAGGCTTAAATCATAAACCGGCAACCAGGATGGAATCTTTGGAGATCCTCTGCGGGGGCATCCCGAAACTTTACAGACAGTGGATCTCCATACAGGGGTGATTGCACCTCAGGTATGTACGTTGGTTAATTTGATGAGGGGCATGAAAAGAAAGGGCCACATAGCATAATTCTGTATAAACTGTTAAAATTTTAATAGGTAAAAACACTTACATTTAGAAAGTGATATACTGGCGCTTGTATAAAGTAATGGCGGCAGTGGAGTCCTTCCCGACGTGTTTCGTCTCATTAGACTTCATCTGGGGTGACAGAGCCTCTTTTACATCAAAATGATGTCGGTGTCAGACATTTCAGGGACAGATGTTAAAAAACACAGATTTTTACAATCTGTCCCTGGTTTTACTGAGGCTGGCAACCCTGATGGGGCCCCCTAGTGGCATGGGGCTCTCGGACAGTGCCCGAGTGCCCGAATGGTCAGTCCGCCCCTGCTCCTAAACCTTGTGGATGGCCTTCCCAGAAGAGTTGAAGCTGTTATAGTTGCAAAGGGTGGGCCAACTCAATATTGAACCCTACGGACTAAGACTGGGATGTCATTAGCCGCATGCCGACCAGCCGCCGCGGTTGCACTGCGGCAACATGGCTCGGCTGCGCATATCGTCATCATGGTATGTCAGTATCATAGATGGCCACTAGGGGGCCCCTGCTCGCCCACAAAACTGATGCTAGTGCCCGGCAGTTGCGATCACCGCCGGTCTTCCGCGATCGCTCGGGGGACACCGAGAACCGGGATCTGACTATGTAAACACACAGTTTGCAGTTCTCTGAGGGGAGAACAGACAGTCTGTTCATACAGAGTATGAACAGCGATCTGTCATCTCCCCTAGACAGTCCCCTCCCCCCTTCAGTTAGAACACACACTAGGATACACTTAACCCCCTTCACTGCCCCCTAGTGGTTAACCCCTTCACTGCCAGTGACATTTTTACAGTAATCAATGCAATTTTATAGCATTGATCGCTGTAAAAATGCCAATGGTCTCAAAAATGTGTCAAAATTGTCCAACGTGTCCGCCATAATGTCGCAGTCCCAATAAAAATCGCAGATCGCCGCCATTACTAGTTAAAAAAAAATAAATAATAATAAAAAAGCCATAAAACTATCCCCTATTTTGTAGACGCTATAACTTTTGCGCAAATCAATCGATATACGCTTATTGTGATTTTTTTTTTTTTTTTTACTAAAAATATGTAGAAGAATACGCATCAGCCTAAACTGATGAAAAAAATGTTTTTTTATATATTTTTTGGGGATATTTATTATAGCAAAAAGTAAAAAATATTGCTTTTTTTTCAAAATTGTCGCTCTTTTTTTGTTTATAGTGCAAAAAATAAAAACCGCAGAGGCGATCAAATACCACCAAAAGAAAGCTCAATTTGTGGAAAAAAAAAAGGACGTCAATTTTGTTTGGGTGCAACGCCGCATGGCCGCGCAATTGTCAGTTAAAGCGACGCAGTGCCAAATCGCAAAAAGTGCTCTGGTGCTTTGGCCAGCCAAATGGTCCGGGGCTTAAGTGGTTAAAGTTCATGTGCGTGTAAACAAAGGCAGGTGTCCCAATACTTTTGACAATATAATGTATATTTAATTGGATGTGGCACGGTGGAGGTCTACTCAACCCTTTGTGTGTTTTTCTAGCGCAGCATGTTTGAGGTGTCATTAAGAATGAACGACAGCCAAACGCGCATCGTGCGCTTTGCTGCGATTCCAAATCGCTTGGTGAGAGTGGAGCTTAAAAAGCAAAGTCCGTCAGCAGCGGCTTCGATCAGGGGGAGATTCCTCCAACAATGCTGTTTAATGTAGATTGGAGAATCAAGTGACTTTCAACCCACAGACTGAACAAGTGAAACCTACACGTGTAGAGTCTCTACATTAGTGTACAGTCTCAAGATGTGTCTGAAATTACTCACAGCAAGAAATTATTTGGTACAAAAATGTAACATGAGTGAACAGCTGGGAATATTAGAAGCGACACTTATTTTTCCATAATAAGAACGATTGAGACCTGGGCATATAAAAGAGCCACAAAAATGCAATAATAAAAGAATCTCTACTTTATTATACTGACAGCTGTGCATATAAAAAAAAAAGAATTATTGAAACCCCTCCATGGGTATAATAAAAAAGAGATTGATGTCTTGATATCTCCTCTGTGTATATATCTCAAATTCCTTTTAATATTGAACTTGTTAGTTTTAGGTTTTTGTTGGCTCTTTGCCCAAGAAAAAGCATCAATTTGTATATCTCAATAAGGTCTTTGCACATGTAGGGATCCTGCCCTTTAGCAGGGGTGTCCCTATTCTGAATTTAGAGTTGTTAGACTATAGACAGTCTAGGGCTGATCAAAGAGATGGCTTTCAATGGCTTGTCCCGAAGTTCAGAGTACTGTTTGTTTCTGTTACTGAATGGGGTGTATCCCGGGTAATTCCAGTAAGAAGATGAAAAGGCAGCAGTTGCAGTGCTAGCAATTTGGCCAAGCTAGCATTCAGACGCTGAGCATGTGGATGGCTGGGACTGAATTTA